>NW_006409011.1:923291-923791 GCF_000296735.1 Chrysochloris asiatica | reverse complement strand
GTCCAGCTGATAAAAAGAGTGAGCACGTGTGTAAGAACACTCACACTTGCAGATAATACCCACTTGACCTGGCTTCAATGACTGGATGTTCAGAGCTCAATTAGAAGAAGAAAGAAGAGGAAAAAAAGAGTAATCTGGTACAATTTGATGAACTTGACTACACCTATGGATGTAGTATCTCAAAAGAGGGAACAAATCTTTATGGCAAGGATCATTGCCACTCCCTCCATACATAGATTAGATAGTGATGGGCAACTTGGACATTGGCTACCCAAAATTGGGGGTAGGGGGAGGGGGACTAAGAAGGCAAGCAGTGACTGGCTTACAAGCTTTCAAGAGGGAGCCTAGATCCAGAGGGTGTGGAGGAAGCTTGAATCTCACACT
Organism: Chrysochloris asiatica; assembly: GCF_000296735.1. NCBI lineage: Eukaryota > Metazoa > Chordata > Mammalia > Afrosoricida > Chrysochloridae > Chrysochloris > Chrysochloris asiatica. The sequence continues at coordinate 923,407 of NW_006409011.1, read as the reverse complement.
GAGTTGTATCTAATCTGTCTTGATGTTGTTGTTGTTGTCAGGTGCCATCGAGTCGGAACCGACTCATAGCGACTCCATGCACAGCAGAACGAAACAATGTTCAATCCTGGGCCAAC
>NW_006409011.1:915719-921796 GCF_000296735.1 Chrysochloris asiatica | reverse complement strand
GGAGCAGAGGTCCCTGGGACCATCAAGGGAGAAGAGCAGAGAGCGGGACCCTACCCAGAGAAACAGTGATGCCAGAGATGGAGGCAGAGATGATGACGTGGAGAGATAGAGTGGCTGAGGACTTTAGATTCAGAGACAGAAAGGGGCTGTGTGCTGATGACCGGGGGCCAGGCTTGCAGTGTATAGCCTTTGGTTGGTTGATGATGCATGGAGAGGATTGTAATCATGGCAATGAAACGATATAAGATAGGATGAATGTAAAGCTAATGTTTTCCCATGTAAACTATCACACAATTCACTATAAAACATTAAAAAAGAAGAAGAAGAAAATTGGAAGTTGTCAAAAATGAAATAGAATTTAAAAATACCAATATCCTAGACAATAGTGACCTGACCTGGGCAAGTATTGGACAAGTTGAATCCTGTGCTTACATAATTTACTATGCCAGAAGGAGAAATTGAAGAATTGAGTTTTATTATTCATGAAATAGTACATTTCAAGATTTATCTTGAAGTACCTATGATCTCTGTGAGATGATAATATGCATACACCTACAAGGAAGATCAGTTAATACAACCACTATTCAAATTAATGCACTAACCACTAAAGCCAGTGGTAATGAAATTGAAGAATTCTATCAACTTCTTTAGCCTGAAACTGATCAAACATGCAATCAAGATGTGTTGTTAATTACTGGTGATTTTTATGCAAAGGTTGGAAAGAAAGAGGAAGGGTCAATGGTTAGAAAATATGGAATTGGTGATAGAAATGATGAAGGAGATACCATGATAGAAATTGCAAGACTAATGATTTCTTCATTACATATACCCTTTTAAACAACATAAAAGCTAATTATACACATGGGTTTCATTGGATGGAATACACAGAATTCAAATTGACTTCATCAGTGGAAAAAGACAATGGAAAAGCTCCATATCATCAGTCAAAGCAAGACCGGGAAAGACTATGGAAAAGACCATCAATTTCCTGTTTACAAGTTCATGTTGAAGCTGAAGAAAATTCAAATAAGTCCACAAAAGCCAAAATATGACCTTTACCATATCCCACCTGAATGTAGAGATTATTTTAAGAGATGATTTGATGAATTAGACATTAATGACTGAAGACCTGAAAAGTTGTGGGATGACATAAAGAACAGCACACAGGAAGAAAGAAAAAGGTCATTTGTAAGACAAGAATGAAAGAAAAGACCAAAATAGATATCAGAAGAGAGTCTGAAACTACCTCTCCATCATAAAGATGCTAAAACAAATGAAAGAAATGAGGGAGTAATCAGTTGAACAAAATTTCAATGAAATATTCAAGGACCTGGGGTTAGGAAATTATAAGGAAATAACACTCTCAATATTGTTCAAGGTAAGGGAACTGAAGACAATAGTCAAACCACGACTTGAAATATTGAAGGATTCTATGTGGAAAACATTGAATGATGCAGAAAACATCAAAAGAAGATGTACCAAAAGAGTCACTGCATCTATGTTCAACCATATCAAGAGGTTAACATATGATCAAAAAACAATGATACTGAAAGAAGAAATCCATGATGCAATGAAGGCACTGGCATAGAACAAGACTCTAGAAATTGAAGAAATACAAACTGAAATCTTTCAACAAACTGATGCAGCACTAAGGGACTAATTAATACATGCCAAGAAATTTGAAAGACAGATACCTAGCCTACTGATTTGTGGAGATCCATACAAATGAGCACATTCAAAAGAGATGTGACCCAGTCACATTTAGAAATCATTGGACCATAGCATTGATATCACATGAAAGTAAAATTTTGCTAAAAATAATTAAAAAACCATTGCAACAGTACATTGACAGGGGTTCAGGTAGAGGTTCAAGCCAGATTCAGACAAGGTTGTGGAATGAAGAACGCAATTTCTGATATAAGATGGATTGTCGCTGAAAGCAGAAAATGTCAGAAAGATGTCTATTTGAGGATTATTGACTACACAAAGGCTTTCAGTTGTGTGGATCATGACAAGCTAAGGGGAAAATTGCAGAGAATGAATATTAAAGAACATGAGGAATCTATACATATACCAAGAGGCAGTTGTTCGAATAGAGCTATGGGATACTGAATGGTTTAAAGATAGGAAAGGTGTGAACCAGGGTTGTAGTATTTCACCATACTTAATCTGTATGCTGAACAAATAATTTCAGAAGCTAGATTATATGAAGAAAGTGGCATCAGGATTGGAGGGTAACAAATTAAGAAACTGTGATATTCAAATGACACAACCTTGCTTGCTGAAAGTAAAGAGGACTTAAAATAATTACTGATGAAGATCAAAGACCACAGTCTTTGGTATAGGTTCCACCTCAATGTAAAGAAAACAAAAATCCTCACTATTGGACCTATCAAGATAAATGTAGAAAATATTGAATTTGCCTGTTTTCATTTGCTCGGAACAACTAGAGACACTCATGGAATCAGCAGTCAAAAACTCAATTGATATATTGTGCTAGGCAAATTGTACAATTTTTAAAGTATTCTTTAAAGTGCTCAAGAACAAAGATGTTAGTTGGAGGAATAAGGTGTGCCTGACCCAAGCCAAGATATTTTTAATATCCTTAGATGCACGTGAAAGTTGGACAATGAATAAGAAAGATCACAGAAGAATTGATGCATTTGATTTATGGTGTTGGATAAGACTCTTTAAGGTAACATGGATAGCTAAAAGAACAAACCAATATGTTCTGGAAGAAGTACAGCCAGAATGATCCTCAGAAGCCAGAATGGCCAGACATTGCATCTCATTCTCCAGAAATGTTATTAGAAGGAAACAGCCCCTGGAGAAGGACAGAATGCTTTGTAAAGTGGAGTGTCAGTCAAAAAGAGAAAGGACCACAATGAGATGGATTGGCACAGTGTTAGCAGCAATGGCAATGACAGAAGCAATAGCAACAATTGTGAGGCTGGCACAGGACTGGGCAGTGATTTGGTGTGTTGTGCATAAGGGTGGTATGAGTTGGTAACAAGTCAATGGCAACTAGTAACACCACCACCACCACCAAAGAATGTTAGAATTGTAAGTACATTTTAAGATAACACATTCTTAAAAGCAGTAAAATATCTTCTTAAAGAAGACATATAGAATATTTAATATTCTTGTCTGTTTAAGAAAAAAAAAATCAATTAAGTGGACAGGGAGTCCTGATTTAGCACTGTGGGCCAATGCACAGAACTGCAAAGTCATTTGAACTACAAGATCGGTAGTTCAAGCTCACCAGCCTCTCCTTGGAAACCCTACATGGTGTCGCTATGGGTTGGAACCGACTCAACGGCACACAACAACAACAACCACATAAATTATATAAGGCAGTCTCTAGTGTTTCAGTGATAGAATTCTCACTTCCCATGTGGAAGACCCACAATTCCTCTGTCATTTTGCTATCCTGTGCTTATTTGCATGTTGCTGTGATGCTAGAAGCTATGCCATCAGTACTTTCAAATAACAGTAGGGTTTGCCCAAGTGGAGAAGTTTTGACAGAGTTTTCTGATTAAGACACATTAGGAAGAAGGAGAGGTGGACTATTTCTGAGTACTTAGTCATTGAAAAAACTATAAATAGCAGCAGACCATTTTCAGATTTAATGTCTAAATTAAAAAAAAAAACAAAAAAAAACACACTAAGAATTACAGCAGAAAAGTCTCTGGTGTAGTGCTGAAAGATGAATCCCTCATATTGAAAAACTCAAAATATAACTGGAAGATGTCTGTTGAAAGTGGGATTGAGCATAACAATGTGAATGAAGCAGAGCTTTCTGGACCTTCCCTTGCTGATGAGGTGCAACTCAAAATAAGGAGAAACAGCTGTAAACATGCATTTATAATCAGAACATGGAATGTATGAAGTATAAATCTAGAAAAATTGAAAGCTGACCAAAATGAAATGCAATACATAGATATCGATATCCTAGGAATTAGTGAGCTGAAATGAACTGTTATTGAATCTTGTGAATCTGAAAAGTGTATTTTTTACTATGCTGGAATGACAAGAGGAAAAAAGAGGAATGGTGTCATATTCATAACCAAAAAGAACTGTTCAAGATCTATCTTGAAATACAATGCTGTGTATGTTGTTACTAGGTGCCATCATGTTGGTAGTGACTCATAGTGACCTTATACATAACAGAATGGAACACTGCTCAGTCTTGGGCCAACCTCACAATCATTGCTACACTTAAGCCTATTGTTGCTGCCACTGTGTCTCATTGGGGACCTTTCTCTTTTTGATGATGCTCACTTTACCAATCAGTCACAAAAAGAGAAATACTGCATAGGACCACTACTGTAAAAGACTAAGAAAAAGAATCCATAATAAAGGGGGGTGGGAGGATTCTTTGCTGATTGCTGGGATGTTGGGGGTAGGGTGAGGGGAGGGACGGAAAGGTAAAGCACAGGGCAGGGAATAGACACAAGATAGTCAGGGTGCTGGGGAGAGGAACAATACACAAAAGGGGAGAGGGGAATGGAAGAATAAAGCAGAGGGGAGAACAAATAGGCAGGTCCGCATGGGCTAAGTGGGATAGAGGTAAATAATAATGTATACACAACCTTGGAACAACAGGGCTCAGGGTACCATGGATTGAGACATGGTTGGAATAGGGAAAAGGGGGGAAATAATGTTAAGATGCCTGGCTGTCTACTGAATCTTGGTATTCCTTGCATTACATTATAAAATAGACACTGGAAGGGGAGAGAAAGGATAAGGCAGAAATATTACCATAGAAATCTTGTAAGTCCATCTTCTGCCTATAACTGATTAGAATACCTAAAATGGGGGTACAATGTTCCCAGTGAAGGAGGCTTCCTGCAGAGCCTCTGCATTACATAAGACTGTAGGTGGAATCCTGAACAGCATCCATAATCTTCAGAGGTGGGTGATCAGAGCTCAACTAGAAGAAGAGTGAACAGGAAAAAAAAAAAAAAAAAAAAGAGTAACAGATACAATTTGATGAACTTGACCTACACCTATGGATTCAGTAGCTCAAAAAAAGGAACAAATCTTTGCCTCAGTGTCGTTCCTACACCCTCCATACACAGAGTAGACAAGGATGGGCAACTTGGACATTGGCTATCCAAAATGGGGGAGGGAGTGGCGCTACAAAGAAGTGACTGGCTTACAAGCTTTCAAGAGGGAAATTAGATCCAGAGGGCGTGGAGGAAGGTAGAATCTCCACTGAGTAGTATCCAATCTGTCTAGACAGGACTGATTAAAGGAAATGCGGATAGGTCTCTTGTGATACAAGGGTGAATAATTGTTACCAGAACTGATTGTGAAGGTTGTAAATGTAAAATTGGGCATTTTATGGCAAGCAGGGGAGTGCTTGACTCTGCAGGTCCCAGGAACCATGAAGGAATAAGAGCGGAGAGCGGAACCCTACCCAGGGAGGCAGGGATCCCCGAGATGGAGACAGAGATGATGACGAGGAGAGATGGAGCAGCTGGGGACTCAGGACCCAGGGAGGAAGAGAGACTGCATGAGGATGCCCAGGTGGAGTATAGGGTGTGGGGGGAAGTAGGCTTATAGGATGTACCCTTTTGTTGATTGGTAATTGTGGAGGAGATTGTAAACATGGCAATAAAACAGTATATGATAAGATGAATGTAAAACTAATGTTCTCCCATGTAAACTATCACATAAAAAAATGTATTGATAATTACTGGTGATTGGAATGCAAAGGTTGGGAGCAAAGAGAGAAAGGATCAGTAGTTGGAATATATAGTCTTGGTGATAGAAGTGATGCTGGAGAACACATGATAGAATTCTGCAAAACCAACACTTTGTTCATTTCAAATACCTTCATTAGACAGCATAACAGATGGCTATACACATGGACCTCACCAGATGGAATATGTAGAAATCAAATTGACTACATCTGCAGAAAGAGACGATGGAAAAGCTCCACATCATCAGTGAAAACAAGGCCATGGACAGATTGTGGAACAGACCATAAATTACTCATATGCAAATTCAAACTGAAGCTGAAGAAAATGAAAACAAGTCCACAAGAGCAAAAATATGACCTTGAGTATATC
>NW_006409011.1:904377-914114 GCF_000296735.1 Chrysochloris asiatica | reverse complement strand
AAACCTGGACAGTGAATAAGGAAGACCATACAAGAATTGATGCATTTGAATGATGGTGTTGGAGGAGAATATTGTAAGTGCCATGGTCAGCCAGAATAACCAACAGATCTGTATTGGAAGAAGTTCAGCCAGAGTGCTGCTTGGAGGCCAGGATGGCCAAACGTCATCTGTCATACTTCAGACATATTGTCAGGAGGGACCAGTTGAAGAAGAATTATATTATGTTTGGTAAGATGGAGGGTCAGAGAAAAAATGGAATACCCCAAGTGAGATGGATTGGCAAAGTGACAGCGTCAATGTGTGGAATCGTGTCAATGATAGTGTGGTTGGCCCAGGATCGGGCAATGTTTCATTCTGCTGTGCATAATATCGCTATGAGTCGGTACTGACACGATGGCAACTGACAACAAGAACAGTTAGAAGCCTCTGACATGGCTGCTCCATTCGTTATCCCTATTCATGGTATTAATCTACTAGTATCAATCATTCTAAATCTTAAAGATTAAATGGGAACAAAAAACAGAAAACAAAAAACTAATGGGGAAAGTCTACCATGAATCAACAAAAGGAAATATTACCTCGGATACATCAAATCTCTTTTGGCCATTTTTAGGTTGTCATAAGTGTATATGTAAATAGGTCCTAGGGTAGACAGGATCCATAAACTTTCAGTCATTACCAGAGATGTAGAATATTACATTTATAATTTTTAATGGGAGTTATGTCTTCCCATGAACTGGTATAGTGTCATCCTCTGTAAAATGTATTCCATTCTCTAGTATCAAGATTTCTAATCTATAAAGCTTGTGGGTGATTTAACTAAGTGTTCATGGTGGTGGTGGTTTGCGATGGAGTGGTTCCAACTCTAGCAACCCTACATAGTGTTTCAAAGGCTGTAGATTGAAAGCAGAAAGCCTCATCTTTCTCTCATGGAGTGGCTGATACATTCAAATTGTTGATGCTACAGTTAGTAGCCAAATCCATAATCCTACTATGTTACCAGAATTCCTTAACTCACTGGTAAAAGACAGCAAATTCAGGTGTGAATTGGACAATTTCTTGAGAGGCCCATTTTTCTCCCTCAGCAATTATGCCACTATTTCTAAAGGTCATATGCATGAGAATGTGTTAGAACACAGAAGATGTACAAAGATGACAACACATGGAAGCACTCAAGTCTTCATTAAGACTGTTACAAGTGAAAGTCAAGAGCTCCTGTTAGCCAAAATCATGACCCTTGGTTATCCTAAGAAAAATAAGAAAAAACCTAATGTACTTATCATGATTTGGTGAACTGATTATCTTACAACATCAGTGGCAACAACAATGGAGTCAAATATAACACCAATTGTGAGGATAGTGCAGGATAGGGTAGAGTCTCATTCTGTTGTGCATAGGGTCACTGTGAATCCAAACTGTCTCAATGGCACCAAGCAACAACAACAACAGAACACCAATAGAGACAGAGTAATTGGAACTATGATATCACCAATATTATCCTCAGATATATGTTCTTGACAAAATTTGCAATGCATCTGTTTTTCCTGATCATGCTTCTTTTTTTATTTAAGTTTTTATTGTGAACTGAGTGATAGTTTACATGGGACAACATTGCCTTTACACGGTTTCATTGCAATGGTTACAATCTCCTCTATGTATCATCATTTAGCAATATTTATTTCTATTCCATTTGTTTTTATTTTTTGGTGGGGGTGTATATAATAATTTAAACAACCAAAGGGCACACTCTGAAAGCCTCCCTCCTGGCCACCAGTACCCAGTCCCTCTCTTTCCATGAGTCCAGAGTTCTCAACTGCTCCCTCTTTCCATGTCTTCATCTCTGCCTCCATCCCTGGTGTTGCTGCTTCTCTGGATAGGGTCCCACATTCGGCTTGTGCTCTTCTCCCTTGATGGTCCTAGGGTCCTTTGTTCTGTACTGTAAGATTAACTTCTCTCATTTGTGTTACAAAACTTCCTCCTTTATAGCTGTGACAGTTGAACTTAGTCATCAGAAAAATTATTAAGTACTGAATCATAAGAATCTGATCCCCATCTCTTTTCACCAGACTCATCTAGACAAGACAAAAACTGTTCAGTGGGGTCTCTACCTTCCTCCCTGATCATGTTTATTAATATTCAAATTGTAGACACTTCACAAATACCTTTATTTCCCTGTAGAATTTAAAGTCAATATTCAATAAAGAAAAGTGAAAACTCCATGAAATATACTCAATAACAGAAGTTGGTAAAATAGTTATATAGGACTGAAAGACCTAGCAATATAGAGATAATAATGAAGCCTCAGCTCACTAATATGACTCCATCTTGCAAGTAAGAAGACCATAAATACCCTTTGAATCTGAAACTGGCTGAGATAACTCTTTTTTTGCAAATAAAGATATCATTAGTATTAGTCCTTGTTTATACTTCCCTATAGATAAATGGACTCCTGGTGTGGCACTGTGGGTTAATGTGCTGGATTGCAAAATTGGTTTGAACCACAAGGTCGTCAGTTCAAGGTCACCAGCCATTCCTCAGAAACCCTATACAAGGTCACTATGGGTTGGAACTGACTTGAGGACACTTAAAAAACCGCATAGATAAATAAGGTTCTCTGATGGTGCTACTGGGTAAGCACTGAACTGCTAACCACAAGGTTGAAACTTCAATCTCACCAGCTACTCCATGGGAGAAAATGAGTTTGTCTTCTCCTGTGAAGCTTTATAGACTCAGAAACTTTATGCAGTATAACTCTGAATTGGAATTGACTCCATGGCAGTTGATTTAGTAGGTATAGATGAATCAGTAGTTAACCTTCACCTAAAAGGCTATTACTGGAATGAAGAAAAACATATATATATCTTGTGAATCCCCTTATATTAACATTAGATTATTTGCTGCACAAGACCTCTTGAAAGCGTTTAAGATCAAAGATGTCAGTTTGAGGATTAAGGTGCACCTGAACCACTGTTCAAATTTCACATGCATCGATAACCTCTTATGCATGTGAAAGTTGAACAGTGAATAAGGAAGATCATAGAAGAACGGATGCATTCAAGTTATTGGTGTGCGAGGAGAATATTGAAAGTACCATGGCATGTCAAAAAAAACAAATAGATCTGGGTTAGAAGAAACACAGCCACAGTGCTCCTTGGAAGCCAGGATGGCCAGACATCGTCGTTCATACTTCAGCCATATTGTCACTGGAGAAAGATATCATGGGACCAGTCATTGGAGAAGGATATCATATTTGGTAAAGTGGAGGGTTGGAGACAAACAGGAAGACCCCCAACAAGATTTATTGGCATAGTGCTAACATCGATGGGTTCAAACATAGCAACAATTGTGAGGTTGGACCAGGTTTGGACAGTGTTACGTTCTGTTGTGCATAAAGTCTCTTTGAGTTGGTACCAACTTGATGACATCTAAGAACAACAACCTGAGAGGACCTAAATTAATCACTAAAAATCATGCCTGCTGGAGACAGCGTGTCAGCATGAGTTGAGATAAACAAAACAACAAAGAAGTTACTGAAATTCTTCAGACACTTACCCCATGCTCAAGATTCCTACAAATTCTTCCTTCCTTTATCCCTCTGGGAACCAGCCTTAAGACAGCATGAAGTCCCTCTTCCTCCCACACATTGGTCTGCCTTACACCTTGCTTGCTTCACCACACTACTGTGTGAAATACTTGAGTTTCTTCATTGCAGATAGCAGTGATCTGCTATTTTGTAGTAATAGTAACCTCCAAAAGAAGCTACAACAACAACTTGGAAAACAGATACAAGAAAAATGTTGAACTTCTTAGGGTGTTGTGACTTTTACGGATTGTAATTAGAAGAAGCTAGCAATGAAGTCAAGTGGAAAACCAGAAAAGAGTATTAGAGATCCTCCATTCTTTGAACCCAGCACCATAAATGATAAAATAATAATTTGGAGAAGGGAGAAAATAGATCATCAAAAAGCACACATGACCAACTTTATGATTTACAAAACAGAGGCAGTGGTGTATGATTGGTAGAATTATTCTCTTCTATTTGGAAGACCAAGGAGTCCTGGTAGGGTAGTAGATTATGAAGAGTCCATTCCAGCAAAAATCATGAAAAAATACACCTGAGAAAGGCATCCTATGTAGGAAATGTCTATTCTCTGTGTCTGGATGTTCACCAGCATCTTTGGGACTGCGGTGGTGATTGAACAGATATCAACAAATGACAGGTTGGGCAAGAATGAATACATGGGGGTGTGGGGGTGGGGGTCTGAGCTGATAGCTAGGATGATTAGCAGGTTCCCAAGCACAGTGACCAAGTACATGCACAGGAAGAGTCCAAAGAGGACAGGTTGAAGTTCTGGTTCCTCAGAGAAGCCCCATAGGAGGAATTCTGGAAATTTTGTTTGGTTTACTGACTCCATAGAGCTTGTCTGTAGGTTGGGAAAGAGGATAAAGCAACATTTCATGAACAGCCAAATGACATCTTTCATACTGTCAACCTTACAACACCATCTGTATTTTGTTATTGAGTCCTTCCAATGAAAATAACTCTCTCACTCACAGGCTCCATGTATATTTTTGTTCATAATTATTCAGACTCTTATTTATCTGAAATATCACTTTTTAGCCTCAATTCACTAGTTCTACTTCTCCTATTTGAATCTATGCACATCATCCAATTTGTTCTTTGATATGATTCTACCAGAGTAATTGCAAATATATCACATTATCTTTAAGGTATGTCCTTTGTCTGATAATGTCTGTATCTCCTTCATTCTGGTTTGTTGTTATTGTTAATTATTGTCAAATTGATTGTTATTCATAGTAACACTATATAGTGTTTCAGAGGAATACCTTGTGAGTTTGAACTGCTGACCTTGGGGTTAGTAGTTCATTGCTTATCCTACACACTGTGAAATGAGGATTTCATTCTAGTACTGCTGTGTTAATGACTGAAGGTAATCTCAGTTGAAAGTTCCTATCTTAAAAGTGTACTGAGCAGGGCTCAATGGCAGATTAGGGAGATGTGTATTGCAAAACTCTGCAAGCAACAACACAGAATACTGGATGAAGGAAGTTCAGGGGTTGGTCCCAGAACTCAAATCTACATATAAAGGAATATTTAGAAAGTTTGAAGGTTTACAACCAATGGAATTGCAGTGTAACAGAGGCAAGAAATTCTGTTTTCTGATCAGCAAACCCTAGTCAGCTCCTGGAGTGTACCTCTTGGGCATGGTGGAGCAAGAGAAGTGTCAGAAAAGCCCTCTCATTCCTAACATCTGATGATCATTGGAGATAAAGTTGTGGACATTCTTTTTGTGTTTGTTTGTTTGTCTCTTCTTGGGTCTCTCACTGTCTGCACAACAACACTTTGGTTACTAGAGGGGTTGCCTGAATGTGTGAACACCCCCCACCCCCCACCCCCACTAGATCACCCTCCACAGAATTCTAAAACACATGCACAGAGATCTGCTGAACAAAGATTTTTGTGTAAAAAATTACATAAATGGGAGGAGATACCAGAAACTGCTACAAACAGAACAGTCTCCCAGAATGGCCCAAGCTGGCCAAAAAAGGGACATTAAAGTCATACTCATATTTTGTTACAGGTTTGTTTTCTTTTTCCTTCTTTCCTTTTATGTGATTATAGACTGTAGTACTAAATCTGTTTTTTATTTTTGTTTCTTTAAACATTGTACTGATTTAAACATATACCCCAAATAAATTAGGTCATCAATTTTAAAGCATATGCAGTGTGTCACAGCCCTTTCCCAGGAAACTTTCTCTGCAGTTAAAGCTATGCAGGATGTGATAGAATATGCCTGAAGGATTCTGACTCATTTGTTGTTTTTTTCTCCCCCATTTTTATTACAATACTTCTACTTTTACAGTTGTGTCAGTCACAGTTAATCATAATAACAATTACTCACTATTGAATCATAAGAATCTTAGTCCCATCTTTTTTCATCAGATCCGCCTAGACAAGATGGAAACTACTCAGTAGGTAACTTCCTCTTGAAAACATGTAAGCCAGTCACTTCATGCCTTTATAGTCCCCGTTCTCTCCTCCCCATATTAGGTAGCCAGTATCTAAGTTGCCCATCCCTATCAATCCTCTATACAGAGGGGATAGGATTGATACTTGATGAGAAGACACCTTCCCTTTCAGTTGGTATTTTGAGCTACTACATTCATAAGTGTAGGTCAAGTGCATCAAATTGTAGCAATTTACACTTGTTTCCTTTACCAATTTTTTTTTTTTTTTTTATTATCTTTCTCTACTTACATTCTGGTGTGGCACTGTAGGTTAATGCATCAGACTGCAAAGCTATTTGAACTGCAAGGTTGGTGGTTCAAGCTCACGAACTGCTCTTTGGAAACCCTACACAGGGTCTCTATGGGTTGGGATCAACTCGATGGCACTTAACAACAAAGTTGAATTCTGATTATCAAGCCATTGTGTCTAGGTCCAATGGGTACTATCTTAAAGTCTGGGCATTCTTGTGCATCTCCCCTCACTTCATATCAGCTGGATTCTTCACTCTCAGCTATGTCTTTGTCCCTAGGCTCAGGTGTCCCCAGGTCTCACAACTCTTTGTACCATCCAGCCCTCCGTCTTCTCTCTTTCTTCTCCAGGTCAATGGAATTTTATGCAACATGGTTGAACTCAGCCCATTTCTTCATTGCTGCCTTTCCCTTCTTCCACTCACCAGAGGAGCAACGGGGTTGCCACCAAGCTTGCATACCTGCTCATGTGTTCCCTTTGAGGTTCCGTCTTAGAGGAGGGTTTGTTCTGAAGAGACTTGATTGCTTGCCTTGATGGCTTCCCGGCAAACAACTTGCTTGTTCTTATAATAGCCAACCATATTACCATTTTTTTTTCCTGTTGATCCTTCTTAGATGATGTATCTTGTATTGCTCTAGCTGTTCCAGACTGGTCTGCTCTTCCTTTCTAGTGGAAATGTCCCACCTCAGAAGGTTCTGGATGGGGTTCAGAATTCCACCTAAGGTTCTATACACTGCCAAGGCTGTGCTAGAAAGCTATTTTACTGGGCAAATTGTAGAGCCCCTTTTAAGCATTTCAATTAATTATAGGCTGAAGACTGGCTTACACGCTCTGCAATCATGTTTCCCGTCATTCCTTTCTATCCAACTCAAGTGTATATTTTTGTTTTCTTTACATTGAGATGTAATCCATATCAAAAAATGCTCTTTGATCTTCATCAGTAAATATTTTAAGTCTGCTTCACTTTCTCAAGCAAGGTTATATCATCTGCATATCACAGCTTATTAATGACTCTTCCTCCTTTTCTAATGCCAAGTTTTTCTTCATATAACCCAGCTTCTCAGATTGTTTACTCAGCCTACAGGTTGAATAAGTATAGTGAAAGAATGTAACCAAGTCACACACCTTTCTTAAGGTTAAACAATTCAGTGTGTTCATGTTTTGTTTGAACAACTACGTCTTGGTCCATGTACACATTCCTCATGAGCACAATTAAGTGTCCAGAATACTCATACTTTGGAATATTGTCCATAGCTTGTCATGATCCACCCAACAAAAAGCCTTTGCATAGTCAATAAAGCACAGGTAAACATCTTTCTGATATTCTCTGCTTTCAGCCAAGATCCATGGGACATCAGCAATACAATTCCTCGTTCCATGAATGACCTTACTGTTACTTAAAATATTGATATTTAAAATACCAGTGACATAGATTCCAAAATCATAACAACACCATAGTGCCAGAAAGGACTGGTGAGTGGTGATTCTTTTGTTTAGTGACCCAAAGTAGATGTGTATAGATAAAAATTATTTTACCAGAAATCAATGATGATAGAATTCAGAGACTAGTATGTTTGCCATCCTAAAGGGATGCATGAGTGTTTTAATTATGAATTATTTGAATCCAAAATATAGATCTAGTCACTGGTGCCAGTATATTTACTTTCTTTTTACAAAACTCTTTTATTTCCAAAAGCTGTCTCAGCTTGAAAATTATCTTCAGAGGTCCAAATATTAAATGAGACATGGTAGTACAAGACAGCTTAAAAAATGTCATGGAAAGCTTTCATTATCTTTTAATTCTGTTTGTCCATGAACCCTTTAAGTCCCCTCATAGTATCATATTCTCAGTTTAGAAATTCTAATACTATCTAAATTACTTCATCAACTCACTGAATTTATTATTATTGAAATCCTTCACTGATTTTTTTAATTATAGAAATTTTCTGATTTTCATATTGTTGGTAAGTTTTGTCAAGTAGGTTCTAATTCAATACAGTCCTGTATAGGCTTTCTGAGGATCAGCTGGTAAATTTATCAGACAGAAGTTATAATATAGCTGCAAGTCTTCCTCAGAAGATGAAGGGCCCTGACCATTCCAGGACATTAACTTTTCTCCTCCCTCATCCATTATTTTAACAAGCCCACAGAGACTGGGATACCATAGATCAGTAAGGCTAATTATGAGCTTTGGGCTTTGTCTAGTCAAAATGATTTGACTATAAATTGTTAGCCTGTGTCTCTAGTCCTTCAGAGTGCCCATCCTCACCCATCAGGCTACATACCTGTGTCTCTTCCCCTCAGATTCATTATCCACATCAGATAGCTAATGTCTGAGTCTGTCTTCCTGCCAGTCCTGAGGAAGGTGTCTCAGCCCTCATCACCCAACAGACAGAGGGGGAGCAGTGGATTCACACTCTTTGGCCATGCCCCAGTGGAGACACAGTGAAACCCAGTGAGTGCTGCGGGAGGCAGGAATAGAGGAGGGATTGCCATGAGCATTGATTTTCATCATCAGGATGAACAGCTCAGTTAGAACAACAAGAAAGGAAACCAGAATGGAAGGATTTCTCTAATAGTCTTATGAAGTTTATATTGTTTATATTGTGTTTATCTGAGGACTTTATTCCAGAGTTCTGTTCTTCTTTGTTACCATATCTAGTTTCCAAAGGCACTGTTCTCACAAGAGCAGAAAATGAATACATGTTGTTGTTGTTAAGTACATTGAGTCAGCTCCTATTCATAATGACTCTGTACAGGGTTTTCAAGGTGGGCTTGAGCCACCAACCTTGCAGTTAGCAGTATAGGGTTTATCCTTAAGCACCACCTCTGGGTTTCAGACTGTCTCCTTTTGTATTAAGTGTGGTTGACTTGGTTCCAACTCATAATGACCCTGTATAGGGCTTCCAAGTACTGACTGGTGAGCTTGAACTGCTGATTTTGCAGTTCAAACTGACCTTGCAGTTCAGTGCATTAGTCCCCAGCACCACACCAGGACTCCAAAAAAGCCGACGTCACCTGATTCCATGGCAGTCTCCCATCCAAATATTAACCAGTTCTTACTTTGCTTATCTCCCAATATTATACAAGATAAGACTCAGTCAGGGAGGTATGTCCCCTAAATGGTCATGAAGGTAAGGATGATGAAGATGATGACAGTGGCAATAACTGAAATGTTACCAAACATTATTGAGGGCTTTCTGATAGCAGGCTTTGATTTATATGTTATGATACAGTATTTTTGTCTTATCTTTCATTTCATCTACACAATAAGCCCCACAAAATAGTCAGAGAGTTAATTACTGTTTTTTAGGTGATGAATCAGCATGGTAAATTTAAATATTTTAATCAAATTTTGGTATATAAAGGGATGAATCCTGGTCTGAATCTGAGCAATGAGATTCCATTGATAGGTCATTGTGATGGTTTGTGGATCTCACTATTCTTAACCTTAGGG
>NW_006409011.1:901262-903837 GCF_000296735.1 Chrysochloris asiatica | reverse complement strand
TTAAATATTTATTATCATTTTTGGTTCACAGAAGAAAAGCCTCGTCATTATGGCTTCAACACACTGTGCATTTTTTTTCTGACGGTTCTTTCCTTCCTTCCTGAAATGTCCTGAGGACTAGAGAGATAAATGAAGACTCCACTGTTTCCCTCCTAGCTCTCAATCTGGAGTCACCAGAAAAGATAAATGGAAGTTTAGAGTATTGGCTATGTTCCCTATAAATGTAGTCTCCTGCTCAGAAACATAAATAAGATAAAATAGAGCTTGTATGTGTCTATGTCATTAATTTTCTATGATACTATTGTTTTCCATTTAATTTCATTGATATATAATTTAATATAATTAATAATTAGGCTATTGTTAAGTGCTGTTGGGTCAGTACTGACTCCTAACACTAAAAAACTGTTTAGTGTTTCCAAGTAGCAATTTCTGACCTTGAACCACCTCCCTTGCACTCTAACTGACCTAGCAGTCCAGCACATTAACACGTAACACCACATCAGGACTCCAAATAGTTAGGTAGATTTAATAAAAGAAGGAGACAAAAAGAGAAAGGGTGTAAATATCTTACAGTGTGGATGGAGACATATTTAAAACTTTAATTCTTAAATGCTCAGGTTTCTTGAGTTAGGTTAAGCTTTCATTTCTCTGTCATTTATTTGAAAATAAGGTGATTAAATCTTCCATGGCATTATAATTTGTAAATAAACCAGTTACCTCAATATGATTCAAATTCTGCTTAGGAAATCATGAATAAATATTTATCTTGTATTGCTCTAGTTGTTTCAGGCTGGTCTGCTTGCCTTTTCTAGTGGTAATGTCCCACTGCAGAAGGCTCAAATGGGGCTCAGAATTCCACCTAAGTTTCTATACACTTTGAAGGTTCTGCAAGAAGCCCATTTTACTGGAAAAGTTGTAGAATCCCTTCTAGTCATTCTAATCAGTTATAGGCTGAAGACTACCTTATTAGTTTTCTGTAATGTTTCACAAAATTAGTTTCTATCAACTCATGTGTATATTTTTGTTTTCTTTACATTGAGATGTAATCCATATCAAAGGCTGTGCTCTTTGAAGTTCATCAGTAAATGTTTTAAGTCTGCTTCACATTCAGCAAGCAAGGTTGTATCATCTGAATATTGCAGGTTGTGAATGAGTCTTCCTCCAAAATATATGATATATATTTTCTTCATATAACCCAGTTTCTCAGATTGTTTGCTCAGCATACAGTTTGGATAAGTATGGTGAAAGAATACTACCTTGTCACACTCCTTTCTTAAGTTTAACCCATTCAGAGGTCCCATGTTCTGTTCAAATAGCTGCTTCTTGGTCCATGTACTGATTCCTCATGAGCACAATTAAGTGTTCCAGAATACTCATACTTAGCAATATTGTCCATAGCTTGTCATGATCCACACAATCAAAAGCCTTGGCGTAGTCAATAAAGCACAAGTAAACATATTTCTGATATTTTCTGCTTTCATCCAAGATCCTTCAGACATCAGCAAAGATATCCCTTGTTCCATGAGTGACTTTCCTGGTCTTTAAAATACTGATATTTAAAATACCGGTGGCATGAATTCCAGAATCATAACAATACCAGAGTGTAACAAAGCGTAGGTGAGTGGTGATTCTTTTGTTTAGTGACCCAAAGTAGATGTGTATAGATACAAATTATTTTAGCACAAATCAATTATTATAGAGTTCAGAGATGGATATGTTTGCCATCCTGAAAGAGATGTATGAGTATTTTAATTATGAATTGCTTGAATCCAAAATATATCTCTAGTCCCTGGTGTGTGTTTTTTTACAGCTGTCTTTTTTTTTCAAAAGGTATCTCAGATAGAAAATTCTCTTCAGAGATACAAATATTAAATTAGACATGGTAATACAAGAGAGCTTCATAAAGTTCATGGAAAGCTTTCTTTATCTTTTAATTTTATTTTTCCATGAACCTTTTAAGACTCCTCATAGTATCACATTCTCAGTTTAGAAATTATAATTCTATCTAAATTATTCATCAACTCACTGATTTTATTAGTATCAAAGTCCCTCACTGATTCTTTAATTAGAAAACTATTCTGATTTTTATATTGTTGTTAAGTTTTGTCAAGTTGGTTCCAATTCAATACAATCCTGTATAGGATTACTGAGGATCAGCTGGTAAATTTATCAGACAGAAATTATAATCTAGATGTAATTCTTCCTGAGAAGAAGAAGGGTCCTGACCCTTCCAGGACATTCACTTTTCTCCTCCATCATCCATTAATTTAACAAGCCCACAGAGACTGGGACAGCATAGATCAATAAGGTTAATTATGAGCTGTGGGCTTAGCGTTCTTAAAATTATTTGAGTATAAATTGTTAGCTTGTAGCTCTAGTCTCTCAGAGTGTCCGTCCCTATCCATCAGGCTACATATCTGTGTCTCTTCTACGCAGACTCATCATCCACATAAGAAAGCTAAAGCCTGAGTCTGTCTTCCTGCCAGTCCTGAACAAGGTGTCTCAGCCCTCGTCACCCAACAGACAGAGGAGGAGCAATGGATTCACACTCCTTGGCCATGCCCCAGTGGAGACA
>NW_006409011.1:883980-885040 GCF_000296735.1 Chrysochloris asiatica | reverse complement strand
ACAAGCAAGGTTGTATCATCTGCATATCACAGGTTGTTAATGGGTCTTCCTCCAATCCTGATGCCACGTGTTTCTTCATAGAACCCAGCTTCTTGTATTATTTGCTCAGCATACAGGTTGAATAAGTATGGTGAAAGAATACCACCTTGTCACACTCCTTTCTTAACTTTAAAATATTCAGTGTTCCCATATTCTGGTTGAACAATGCCTCTGGGTCCAGGTAAATATTCCTCATGGGCACAATTAAGTGTTCCTGAATACTCATACTTCACAATGTTGTCCATAGCTTGTTATTATCCATACAATCAAAACATTTGCATAGTCAATAAGGCACAGGTAAACATCTTTCTGATATTATCTGCTTTCAGCCACTATCCACCAGACATCAGCAATGATATCCCTCATTCTACAGCCTCTTTTGAAACTGGCTTGAACCACTGTAAATTATGTCAATGCATGATTGTAGCAGTTTCTGTATTACCTTCAGCAAAACTTTACTTGCATACAATATTAAAGAGATTGCCCAATGATTTTCGCATTCTGTTGGGTCACCTCTCTTTGGAATGAGCACATATATGAATCTCTTCCAATCAGTTGGCCAGATAGTTGTCTTCCAAATTTCTTGGCAGAGATGAGTGAGTGCCTCCTGTGCCACCGGACTTTCTTGAAAGATTTCAGTTTTATTCCATCAATTCCTGGTGCCTTGTTCTTTGCCAATTCCTTCAATGCGCTTTAGACTTCCTCCCTAAGTATTATAGGCTCTTGATCATATGCTACCTTTTGAAATAGTTGAACTTTAACAATTTTCTTTTGGTGCAGTGACTCTGTGTTTTCCTTCCATCTTCCCTTGATGCTTTCTGCATTAATTTAATAATTTTCTAAGAGAATCTTTCAATGAGAAAAGACGAGGATAAAATTTTTTTTTCAGTTCCCCCAGCTTGAGAAATGCTGAGTGTGTTCTTCCTTTTTGGTTTTTGATACCAGATGTTTGCACATTTTGTTGTAATATTTGGTTTTATTTTCTTGAGCTGATCTTTGAAATTTTCTGTTCAGCTCTTGG
>NW_006409011.1:881654-883052 GCF_000296735.1 Chrysochloris asiatica | reverse complement strand
TCCAGTTTTCCCAGGTTTGTACTTCATATATTCCATGTTCCAAAATTCAATGGATGTTTACAGCTCTTTCTCTTCATTTTGAGTCATACCCATCAGCAAATGAAAGTCCTGTAGGCTTTTCTCCCACAAGCTTTACTCCATTCAAGTTATCATGGTCAACTCTACTTTGAGGAGCTAGCTCTTCCCCAGTTGCATTTTGACTGCCTTCCAACTTGAGGGGTTCTTTTTCTGGCTGTGTATCTGACAGTGTTTCTCTGTTATTTATAAGTTTTTCAGTGACTAAATATTCAGAAGCAGTTCGTCACTCTTTCTTCCTAGTCTGTCTTTCTCTGGAGCTCATCTGTAACCGGTCCACTCTGGGTGATCCTTCTGGTTATTTAAAATATCGGTGGCATAGCTTTCAGAATCATAACAACTCACAAGCCATCACAGCACAATAAACTGACAGACAAGTGGTGGCTGTTTGTGGTATGCACACATACCACATTGAAAATATACATTAGTTCAAATGTCCAAAAGGCACACTTTGCAAGCCACCTTCCTGCCTGCAGGCACAATGCCTTTCTCAGTCCATGTGCCTATAGTCCTCTGCTGCTCCATCTCTCTATACCATGGCCTCTACCACCATCTCTGATGTCACCAGAAACTTTTAAGAAGGATCGACTTCAACCATACAAATGCTCAATAGAATTTCCCATTGAGCCTGTCTGGTCCTCGACTTTTCTGTGTTGTTATTGTTGTTAAGTGCCATCAAGTCTATTGTGACCCATATTGACCCTTTATAGGGCTACCAAGGAGAAGCTGGTGAGCTTGAATCACCATCCTTGCAGTTCAAACAACTTTGTAGTCTGATGATTAGCCAATAGCACCACACCAGGACTTAGGAGGTTGGTAATATTGCTTTGATCTCTTCACTTGTTATGTATCTGTTGCACTCTTGTATTATCTCCTGAGTTAGTTTTTTGTCTTTAAGAATGTGCCAACTAAGTGATGCCTGAGATGGAGGCAGAGACGATGGCATGGAGAGATGGAACAGCTGGGGATTTGAGATCTAGAGAGGGAGAGGGGCTGTGTGATGATGACCGGTGGCGGGGGCAGGCTTACAGTGTATACCCTTTGGTTGATTGATGATGCATGGAGGGGAGTGTAACCATGGCAATGAAATGATATATGATAAAATGAATGTAAAACTAATGTTCTCCCATGTAAATTATCACATAATTCACAATAAAACATTTATTTAAAAAAGAGAGAGAGAGAGAATGTGCCAAATGGAAATGTCATTGATCCTTAAACAATCTTCAGCATTCTTCAGTTGAATATCTCTAAATCATGATTGCATAAAGGTGAAAAGCACAGAAACCAAAGAAGAGTATGAGGGAGAAATGTTTTGCAACA
>NW_006409011.1:875083-878364 GCF_000296735.1 Chrysochloris asiatica | reverse complement strand
CAGCCACTCCTCAGAACCTGATACAGGGTTGAGATAAGTTGGAATTGACTCAACAGTGCTAAACAACAACTATAAAAACTAGGTATTGTAGCTACTCCTTGCTTTTGTAATACTCACTTCAAACCACTTCAGTTTCATGAAAGAACTATATTAATACCTACTTTTACTAATCAAAAGAAATCTTGTAGGAGAACAGGTTTGATAGGCTGAAGACAACTATGCTTCTGTTTGTAGTGACCTCACTTACTCTAAGTCACAGTTAAGTAACACTTGTTAGGGTGATCTTGGAGGTTCAGGGTTCTGTCACCATTCCACCTTTGTTCACCACAGTTATATATGCCACTGCCTCCTTTTGGGACAAATTATTGGGCTGTGCCCAGACAAACCAGAGGAAGATTTTTGCTTTTAATGACAAAAGGTTAAAAAACAAAGCAAGCTTTAAGTGTTTGTTCTGCAGTGACCTACTAAACAGGCAGAATACACCGTGGGACTTCTGGTGTGACACTGTAGGATCATCAGTGGACTGTGAACCATAAGGTCGGCAGTTCAAACCTACCAGCTGCTCCTGGGAAACCCTATACAGGGTTGTTATGAGTTGGAGCTGACTTGATGATACTTAACAACAACAACAACAACAAAATTCACCTGAGGGAGTGAGAGTGATGTCCCAAAACCCCTTCCTCCAGAACTACACATAGCATATTGGCAACAAGTTACCAGAGCTTTAAGCTATGTCTGTGAATACTACATGCTAGTCATATTTTGGTTTTATGTGTTATTTGATATAATTAATTTCTAGACCTGAAAATATTAAAAAATGTTTCTCAAATAAATCAATGGTAATTGTTTCTTTAATTTGGCCATTTCAGACTATGAACATTTTGATAAGAATGCTCAGCTTTTATATACCAGGGAAACCAGTGTTATCATTTGCTTGCACTTTCATAAGCAGTTCCTAAGTGACAAGCAATTCAGCATATGACCACTAACTAACCTGCAGAAAAGCTGATGATTTAAATAAACCCAGTGGTGCCACAGAAGAAACACTGTGCAACCTACTTCTCAAAGGTCACAGTTACTGAAAATCCTACGGAACACAACTCTACTCGGCCACACATGGGGTTACCAAGAGTTTGAACTGACAGAATGTTTTTTGGTGTTTTGGGACTTTTATACTGGTGAGCATATTTTAAGTTTATACTACAAAAATTATTTTCCGGAAAAATATTTCACAAGCTCAGTCATGTACTAGAAGTCACCTAAATTCAATCTTGTAAAACTCATGGCTTTCTGTATATTACATTTTACATTTAAATGACTCCTCACTATGAAGACATGAAGGAATCCAGTAGCTGAGGACTCTAGACTCATGGAAAGAGAAAGGCTGAGTGCTCGTGGCCAGGAGGCAGGGTTGCAGAATGTGCCCTTTGGTTTAAATGATTATATATTCCTGAGTGCTTTTGTGTACACCACCTCCCCCACAAAAATAAAAGACACAGAAGGAATAGAAGCAAATACTATTGAATGATAATGCATGGTAGAGATTGTAATCATTGCAATAAAATGAAGAATGTAAAACTGATGTTCTTCCATGTAAACTATCACTCAATTCACAATAAAAACTTAAAAACAAATGAAGAAAAAGACTCCTCTTTTCTGGTTAGTGTTCTGGACTGTAAGATCACTTTGAACTGCAAAAGCGGCAGTTCAAGCTCACCAGCTACTTCAGAAACCCTGTACAGGGTTGCTATGAGTTGAAAACAAATTGAAGGCACTTAACCACAACAAGGGAAATGAGGAACCTGTTGCACCAATTACAGGAAGTATCCTGTCTGATTCTTGTTCTCACAGCCTCAGCACCTGGGAATCACTTAGTCAAAGGTCATATTCCCTTCCTGAGGCAACCCCCATCATATGGTTAATTGATGTTGGGGTGTAGATACTTGACTACATTGCCCCAACTCTTATTGGTGTTGTTGTTAAGTGCTGTTGAATTGGCTCTGAGCCTGGCGCCCTTGTATAAGGTTTCCAAGGAGCAGCTGGTGATATTAAACCACCCCAACTGTAACTCACTCTAAAAGATCATTCTAGCTTCAGAGCTCCCTCCTTGTGAGGTTGAAAGACTTAGATACACAGTTTCTTGGCTTGACTTTGTCCTTAAACCTCTCCCACATAACATGGGTATTGATTTTTGGAGTATTCTATAGTAAATGTCCTGTATGCTAATCCCAGTTCAGAAACTGTTTCCAAAGGACTCAGTTAGAGCCAATTTGTCACTAATAAAATATATTAGGTTTTAAAATCAATTCTGGAGAAATGCACTAAAATGTCCAGGAATGTTCTGGAGAAGTCCCTGTTGAAGGATGTTATGCTGGAAAAGTGGAAGAGTGGTGACAAAGAAGAATGCGCTCACTGAGATGCATTAACACAGTGGTTGCAACAGTGCGCTCAAATATAGCAACAATTGTGAGGATGAAACAGGAGTGCATAGGATTTTGTTTTATTGTCCATAAAATTGCTATGAGTCAGAACCGATCAATGGACCCTAACAATAGCAACAACAGTGTTCTTTAAATTGCAATTGCAATGCTAGGCTCAGAGCTAAAATATATAAGTAAAGGAGATGAGGAATAAGAATTTCAGCACAGTAGAGGGAGCCCCCATTGAAAATTCTAATGAATCTCATGAATTTGGGAAAATCAGAACTCAGAGATATTCATAGAAAAAGTATGCAAAGTTTATAATTGTATGTATAATATTGCTGTTGTTTAGAGCCATCTAGTTGGTACAGAATTATAGAGACCCTATATAGGGTCACCGAGACTGTACACCTTTGCAGAAGCCTCATCTCTTGCCTTGTGGAGTGGCTGGTGGCCTCGATCCATTGACTTTGTGGCTCATAGTTTAGTGCTTATCCTACATAGGCACCAAGCTCCCTATTTCTAATATTAAAAAAATGTTTATTTAAATAGTAAACATCAATGATGTAAATAAATATGACTGAAGAACAATATTTTCTTTGTTTTCTGCTGTCATTCCTCTTTAAATTTTCAGAGCCAATGATGACTTTTAAGTAACTCTTTCCCCCTTTCTGTTACCAATCTGATTTGCGGCAATAATTTCTCTGCTTTTAAAATTTTGTAAGAAGGTATTCAGTATGTTTAATGTCTTGGCTTCTTACTGCTGCTCAAACCCACCAACAACTCTGTGGGAGAAAGAAAGCAATCTACTTGTGTTTATGTTGTTGTTGTGAAGTGATGTCGAGTCAGTTCTGACCCACA
>NW_006409011.1:871211-872498 GCF_000296735.1 Chrysochloris asiatica | reverse complement strand
TACTATTTTTAAGTGTTGAATCAGCATGTCAATTTAAATATTTTAATCAAATTTTGGCATATAAAGGGATGAATTCTGGTCTGAATATGAGCAATCAGATTCGGTTCATAGGGCATTGTGCTGTGTTGTGGATCACACTATTCTTATCCTTGGGGTTTTACTCATTGATATTTGGAACCTCCATTGAATCCTGTTTAACATGACAGCAACACATGAGCCTCCACTAAGGTACAGGATGTGGTTGTGCATTGGCTAGGACTTCCTTGCTAGTGGCTATTCTAGTGGTTTTGAATCAGGCCGTGAACCTTAAGTTCAGCAGTTCCAAACTACCAGCCGCTACATGGGAGAGAGATGAGGCTTTCTGCTCCCATAAAGATTTACAGACTCGGAAACCCTGTACAGGGTTGCTATGGGTCAGAACCAACTCTACGACACTTAATAACAACAACTGTCATCAAGACATTATTCTAACCTGTGTGCCAACCTGTTATTTCTCTTCCAAAGTCATCCCAGATGGAGTGTTCAGAGCTAAAAATAAAGACTCATTCATTTCTGCTTTGCTAGTGCCTACACAAGCTAGGTAGAGCATAGGTCACCAAAACAAAATGTGTCCGTTAAATATTGATTATCCTTTTTGGTTTACAGAAGAAAAGCCTAGTCATTATGGCTTCAACACACCACATTTTTCTGACTCTTTTCCTTCCTTCAATAAGACTCCACTGTTTCCCTCCAAGCTCTCAATCTGGAGTCACCAGGAAAGAGAAATGGAGGCATAGAGTATAGGCTGTATTCCCTATAAATGTAGTCTCTTTGCCAGAAACATAAATAAGACGCAATAGGGCTTGCATGCTCTATGTCTTTAATGTTCTATGATACTATTATTTTCCATTTGATTTTATTGACATATAATTAATATAATTAATAATTAGGTTGTTGTTAAGTGCTGTTGAGTCATTTCTGACTCACAGTGACCCTGTTTAGCATTTCCAATTAGCAGCTGGTGACCTTGAACCACCAACCTTTCACTTCAAACTAACCTTGCAGTCCAGCACAGTACCACATAGCACCACACCAGGACTCCAAATAGGTAGATTTAATAAAAGGGAGACAGAAAGAGAAAGCGAGTAAAAATCTTACAATGGAGATGGACACATATTTAAAACTTTAATTCATTCATGTTCAGGTTTCTTGAGTTAGGTTAAGCTTTCACCTCTCTGTCATTTATTTGAAAATAAAGTGACTCAATCTTTCATGGCATTATAATTCATAAATACACCAGTTACCTCA
>NW_006409011.1:860171-864606 GCF_000296735.1 Chrysochloris asiatica | reverse complement strand
TTCCTTTGGTTCCATTGTGACATTGCCCATGTAGTTTCTAATGAGTGCTATTTGCGTTTTCTCCCTCTTATTTAACATTTGGAAATGGCTCATCAGTTTTATTAATCCTTTCAAAGAATCAGCTTCTTGTCCTGTTAATTCTTTCTGTAGTTTTTCTGGTTTCCACTTCATTTATTGCTGCTCTGATCTTTATTATTTCTTTTAGTTTAGTGACTTTAGTGTCCCTGTGTTGGTCAGTTTCTAATTGCAAGAGATGCTATGTTAATGTGTTAATTTGAGTTCTTTTTTATTTGTTGATGTGTGCATGTATCACAATAAATTGTCCTCTCAGCACTGCTTTTTCCATGTCCCAAAATGTTTTGTATTTTATGTTTTTGTTCTCATTTGTTTCTAGGATATTCCTGTATTCATGTTTAATTTCTTCTATTATCCAGTCACTCTACAGCAAGGTATTATTCAGTTTCCATGAATTAAACTTTATTTCCTTGGTCTTCTTATAGTTGATTTCTAGTTTCATGGCATTTGAAAAGATGCTTTGTAGTATTTTGATGTTTGCTAATTGTGGAGGCTTCCTTTTTGACCTAACACATGGTCAACTCTGGAGAATGTTCCATGGGCACTGGAAAAGAATGTGCACTGTGCATTTGTTGGGTTGAATGCTCTGTACACATCTATGAGGTTTAGTTGGTTGATTGTGCTGTTTAGTTTCTCTGTAGCTTTGTCGGGTTTCTTTCTGGTTGTTGTATCCCTTTTCGAAAGAGGTATATTCAAATCTCCTACTGTAATTGTAGATTTATCTAGTTCTTTCTTCAATTTTAATAGGATTTGCATTATATATCATTGGGAGTGTAGGTATTTATTATGGTTATGTCATCTTGCTCAGTTGAACCTTTACCCATGAGATAGTGTCCTTCTTTAACTCTTATGCTGATTTTTTGCCTTAAAGTTCATTTTATCAGATATTAGTATTATCACTCCTTCTTGCTTGTTATTGCAGTTAGCTTGGTATATTTTTTTCCATCCTTTAACTTTTTGTCTTTGTTTGTAAGGTGTGTCTCTTGCAGGCAGCATATTGAAGGATCTTGTTTTCTTACCCATTCTGTCACTCTCTGTCTCTTCACTGGTGCATTAAATCCATTGACATTCAGTGCAATTATTGATAGGTGTAGACTAATTGCTATCATTATGTTAAAGTTTTTGTGATGCTGTTCATTCCTTTGTTCTGCATACCTTTGTGATCTGAGTTCATGTTTTTTGTGCTAATTCTTATCAGTTTCTTCTTAGTTTTAATGTTTCCTTTCTTTACTTATATCTTCATTTTCATGGTAAGTTGTTGCGGGAAGCGCTTAACTCCTGTTACTTGGCATGGCCACAGGCGGGGGGAAGAGACATTATGCACAGCAAATGACTCTCTAAAGCTAATCCCTATCTTTCCTTCAAGTTAACTCTGAACTTACTTGTAAAAATATATAATATGGCAATATTCACAGTCTTTCACTATGAATTCTGCAAACCTTAGGAAAACTGGCTTAGCAACAATTGCTTTCAGCTTTGGTGGATTGAATACAAAGAGAATTGTGTAAATTACTCCTTTTCATAGAAAACCTAAGTAACTGCATTTGTGAGACCACAAAAGCAGATAACAAATTAGAGTTAAGCTGATCTACCCCCATACACCTCACCACAATCAGTCACTAGCTAGAATTCTCAAACCCCTACATACAGGCACCTGCATAAATAAGCAGACAATAATGAACTTAAGTGAAGGATAGTTTTGACTTGATAATCTACACTTCTTGCAGCAAGTAGCCAAGTTGGGCTTTATGCCACATAGCTTCCAAGTGATTTAATGAATACCTTATTATGAAAATAATAGTACATTATGTAGGATAGAAAGTTGATAATCTTTTAGTGGAACCAAGAAGAAACAGTTTATTCACATACTGGGAAAGGAGATAAAGGTCAGTCTGAACATCTTAGAAATATTTTTGTCAAGGTTGTCTAATGACCAGGTACAAGAATGATGTGACTAACTGTGTAATAATTCAAGAAAAGATAAAAGTGTCAATTCATGTACTGTGTGATTTTAAGTATAAAAATAAAGACTTGCTGAGCTGGGCTGGCAGATGGCAGAAGGAGCAGAGGCAGAAAGTAGAGAGCAGAAAGCAGAGGGCAGAATAAAAAAGGAACAACAAGCTGGACAGCACAGCAAGCTGAAAAGCCTTTTGATTGTATTCATTCATTCATTCATTCATTCATTTCTTCACCATGGTTTCTGCTGAGAAGTTAGAGCTTAATCTGATTTGCTTGCCTTTTTAGATAACACTTATCTTTTTCCTGGTTCCTTTTTAGATTCTCTCCTTGACTTTGATTTTGGAGAACTTTATTAAGCTATGTCTTGGTGATTTTCTTTAGGGGTCTATCCTTCCTGGAGTTTATTCAGCTTCTTTGATGTTTATCTTCTCATCCTTCTAGATGTTAGGGAAATTTTCTTCCAGTAGTTCCTGAACTATCTCATCTGCTGATTTGTGTGATTCTTCCAGTTCTGGAAGGCCAATGATTCTTAACTTATTCCTCTTCATGTTATCCAGCATGAATGTTTCATTCATTTCAGATTTTTAATCATTTCTTCTGCTTGCAATTCTGTCTTACCAGTATTGAAAGATTTGTCGAACAGCTCACTGGTTCTGGCTTCCATCTCTTCATTTCTACTCCTTTGTCTTTTCAGTGTATTGTTTATTTCTATTTTATTATTAATCATCTGGACCTCTTTTTGCAGGTTTTGAATTGTTTCCAATGCTGTTCATATATTCTTTGATTATTCCTCTAGCACTTTCCTGACTTCTTCCATCTTTTCTTCCACCCCCTTTTGGAGCATTTGAATTTGTTTCCATATCATTCTACTCAATTCCTTCTCAGGCAGATCAAGAGTCTGCTCTTGAACTGGAAATTCTGTATCTACTTCCAACTCATTTGTCACAGTTGCTCATTTCTGTTTTTGGACATGTGGTGAGATCTTTAATTGTGTTTTCTTGGACATTTTCAATAGTTATATGGGGTTTTAATGCATAAATGATGTATGTTGCATTGTTGTTAAGCTTACTGAGTGTCTCCTGGTGGATATGGTCTGGAGATAGGCTACCCTTTTCAAATGCAATCTCTAGCAGCTGGTATTGGCTCTTGTCCAGATGATGGGATACTATGGGGTTTGTTTGTAGCTTGGATATATGAGCACAGTTGCTGTGTCTTCTTGGATAAAGTGGGGGGAGAAAACTCCCATCCCCAGGAAAAGTTTGAGATCTAAAGGACCAAAGACAGAAACAATATAAAAACAGAGAAAGAGACCACCAATCAAAAACAAAAATAAATTGTAGTTGACTGTCCAGTAGACTATGCTGTGCAGGCAGGGATAAAAGGTCCTGCTCTGGTCAACTTCATAGTGGGGTCCCATAGTCAGACATCATAAGAAGCAGCCTGCTGTACTCCTCTCTGAGCCTAGTGAAAAGTGTGGGCACAATTCTGGACCCATTTGTGGGTGTGTTCATACCTTTCTGAAGGTATCTGTGTTGGGCAGTAAGGATGTGATCAGGGTGCAGAGGAAAGATATGTGAAAAATGAAAAGTGAAAGATGAAAATCAGTCATACCTCTTCCTTCAGACATGCAGCACAGTGGCTTCTAGTATTGGGTCACTGTCTCTGCTTGGCTGTGGCACCACACTCCAACCTCAGTCCATGACATCCAGATTGATTTGGAAATCGCTGTATTTGCTTCCACATAAAGATTTCTCCACAGGTTGCCATGGAAAACTGGCACCTGGATCCCTTTAAAATATCCAAAACTATGGTGCTCTTCCTCAGACTTTCCTTCTCTGCTTTTTCTGCACTTTTCCTAGTCTATGTTGCTTAAAACAATTATTTGAAATGAATCTGAGCAATTATCACAGAAAACCTTATGAACCATAGCAGAATGTTCTCTAGTATAGTGGTATTAAATGAACTCCTCAGATTGAAGGTGCTGAAAAGATGGCTAAGGAAGAGTTGACTTCTTAAAGATAACAAGATGTATGACCTGCATTGAGCAATGTTGTCAGTATTATCACTTGGTGATTGGGAATTACTTAAAATAAGATGAACTAGGTACAAACATCCATTAGTAATTGCAACATAAAATTATCAAAGTACTTATGTAGGAAAACTTGAAGTCTTCATAAATGACATGAAACACATATACATCATTATCCTTGTTATCGCTGAGCTGGAATGGAATTTTATTTGGAGATTCTTATGATATACTAAGCCATTAATGATAAATACAAGAAGAAGTTCTTGTATTAATGGCTTCAATACCCTGAATGACATAATATTCATTGTCAAAAATAACATTTCTAAGTCTATCTTGAATTACAATGCTCTCTGTACTAAGATAATACCTATA
>NW_006409011.1:851095-852851 GCF_000296735.1 Chrysochloris asiatica | reverse complement strand
CTATGTACTTCTTCCTCTCTAACTTGTCTTTGGCTGACATTGGTTTCACCTCTGCCACGATCCCAAAGATGCTTCTGGATATCCACACACACCACAGAATCATCTCCTATGTCGACTGCCTGATTCAGTTGTCATTTTTCGGTTTTTTTGGATGTATAGACAACCTACTCCTTACAGTGATGGCTTATGACCGATTTGTGGCCATCTGTCACCCACTTCACTACCCAGTTATTATGAACCCTTACCTCTGTGGCTTGCTAGTTTTGGTGTCTTGTTTTCTCAGCCTCTTGAACTCCCAGCTGCACTGTTTGATGGTGTCACAACTTACCTTTTGCCCAGAAGTGCAAATTCCTCAGTTTTTCTGTGACCCTTCTGTACTCCTCAACCTTGCCTGTTCTGGCACCATCATCAAAAATATTCTAGTCTATTGTATTGCTGCCATTCTTGGTGGTGGTCCAATCTCAGGGATCCTTTTCTCTTACACAAGAATTGTTTCCTCTATACTAAGAATCCCTTCATCCGATGGCAAGTATAAAGCCTTTTCTACCTGCAGCTCTCATCTGTCAGTTGTTTTCCTATTTTATGGAACAGGTATGGGTGTGTACCTGAGTTCAGTTATCTCCCCTTCTCTCAGGAGTGGTGCAGTAGCTTCAGTGATGTACTGTGTGGTCACACCCATGCTGAACCCTTTCATCTACAGCCTGAGGAACAGGGATATCAAGAAGGCCTTGCAGACGTTCCTCAGCATATGAGAATAATATCAATATCAGTACAGTCTAATGTCTATGCATAAGAATAGGCAAAAAAATCATTGTTGTGGAACTGAAATGCATGCCCCTTGGGTCCCATAATTCTTGTTGCTTTCTTTGTTTTCATTGATGCTTCAATTCAAATATTTTTCATTTGCCCTATTTGTGGGGAAGAGGACTGGAGGGTTTCTTCTGTGGTACTCTCTAATATATGCCCATTTGAGTTCTAGGAGTCCTGGTTTAGCATTGTAAGCACTGGACAGCAAGGTTGGGTTGAACCACAAAATTGGCAGTTGAAACCCAGAAGTCACTCTTTAGAAACTCTATACAGGGTCGCTATAAATCAAAACTGGTTTATCCAACATTTAACAACAAAAACACTTGAGTTCTATGCTACCTATAGAGCTTTCTGTGTTTGTCATCTATGACTCAGGCATACTGATGAAATGCACAACTTTCCTGAAATAAAAAGTACAATCAACCCCCCTTCCAACAGTTCATGTCAATTATTGATGCACCGTTTCATCACTTTATCAATTTATGAAATTTAGGTGTAACAAGCTTGTTATTAGTCATTAAACTAGGCTTCTTATTGGAACCAATTAGTAAACATTAAAAATATTCATGCCTGCAGAAAAAAACCAGAGTTTCTGATTTATTTAGAGTGGTGAGTAGGAAGGTTTTATTTTAAATTACATTTGTAGGTACTTTGTTGTTGTTAAGTGCCGTCAAGTCAGCTCCAACCCATAGCCACCCTGTATAGGGTTTCTTCAAAGTGGTAGCATCAATGGGCTTATGCGTGGCAATAGTAGTGAGGTTAGCCCAGGATTGGGCAGTGTTTCATTCATTGGTACTGACTCAAGGGCACCTAACAATAACAACAACAATTTTCCTAGGTTCATAATTTGTAGATTCTATATGCTGAGCAAATAATACGAGAAGCTGGGTTCTATGAAGAAAAACGTGGCATCAGGATTGGAGGAAGACTCATTAACAACCTGCGATAT
>NW_006409011.1:849153-850345 GCF_000296735.1 Chrysochloris asiatica | reverse complement strand
GTGCATGGAGTCGCTATGAGTCGGTTCCGACTCGATGGCACCTGACAACAACAACAACAACAACATATTTTGATTACTAATGGATATTTGCAACTGTTTCTTCTTCTTAATTAGTGCCATAACATATTAGCAAAAGAAGAACCTCAAAGCTTGATTTCTTACATATTATTGTTGTTGTTGTTGTTAAGTGCCATCGAGTCATTTCAAACCAGACTTGCAGGCTATTACTTTATTCCCTGTTATATAACTTGCTACATGTAAAATGTTTAGATTAAATTAGACAATTCATACATATGCTATAAATACTGGAGCCCTGGTATGGTGCTGTAGAATAAACACTTTACCACAAGGGAGTTTTGAACTACAAGGTTTTCAGTTCAAATCTCACCAGCCACTCCTCAGAACCTGATATAGGGTAGAGATAAGTTGGAACTGATTCAACAGTGCTTAACAACTATAAATACTAGATATTGTAGCTACTCCCTGCTTTTGAATATTCACTTTAAACCACTTCACTTTCATGAAAGAACCATATTAATACCTGTTTTTACTAACCAAAATAAATCTTTTTTTTGAGAGGTTGAATACAACTATGCTTCTGTTTGTAGCGACCTCACTTACTTTAACTAAGTCATGGTTAACTAACACTTGTTAGGGTGATCTTGGAGGTTCATTATTCTGTCACCATTCCATCTTTCTTTACCAGAATTTATATGCAACTGCCTCCTTTTGGGGCATGGTAAGATTTAAATTTTAATTTAACAATACATGAAAATCACATGATTTCACAGAAAATCATGGTTCCCTCAGTAAGCAACTCCTTAGTAAAGCTACTCTATTACCTTCCTTCAGAATTGCACTTAACAACTCAGCAACAAGTTACCATAGCTTTAAACTATGTCTGTGAACACTACATCTAGTGGTATTTTTGGTTTTATGTGTTATTTGATATAATTAATTTCTAGACCTAAAAATATTCAAAAATGTTTCTTATATAAATCCTTGGTAATTGTTTCCTCAATTTGGCCATTTCAGACTATGAAGGTTTTCATAAGAATGCTCAGCTTTAAATACCATGAGAACCCTATGTTATCATTTGCTTGCACTTGCATAAGAAACTCCTAAGTGACACAAGTGTCTGTCGTGCTGTGGTGGTTTGAGTTGCTGTGATTCTGAGGGCTATGCCACCGGT
>NW_006409011.1:847799-849053 GCF_000296735.1 Chrysochloris asiatica | reverse complement strand
TGTTGTTAAGTGCCATTGAGAGGATTCCAACTTATAACAATTCTGAATTGGGTTACTGAGGAGTCACTGCTGAGTTTGTACTGCCAACTCTGTGGATAGCAGTTTAGTGCTTATCCTACAACTTATCCTAAGCATTCTTAAACATAGGTTAGCTAAAGTGTAAAGAAGAAATGATAAAGACTTGAATAGAAAAATTAAAACAATAGCTCAAGAAGATAAGATAAAATATTAAAACAAAATGTGTGAAGACCTGGCATTAGAAAATAAAAATGAAAGATTACACTCAGCATTTCTCAAGCTAAAGGAACTGATGAAAAGGTTCAAATCTCAAGTTTAAATATTGAAGGATTCTAGTGTGCAAAATATTAACCAATGTAGTAACATCCAAAGGAAATGCATATACTGAGCAGCTGTACCAAAAAGAATTCATAGATGCTCAATTATTTTAAGAGGTAATATATGATCAGGAACAAAGCGTTCTGATAAAAGAAGTCTAAGCTGCACCAAAGGCATTGGCAGAAACAAGGATCCAGGAATGTATTGAATACTTATAGAAGTGTTTCAACAGCCTGACACAAAGCTGGAGGTATTCATTTATACCAAGAAATTTGGACGATAACTACCTGGTCACCAGCTGAGAGAAATCAATATTTGTGCTTATCCAAGGAAGGTGACCCTACAGAATGTGGAAATTATCCAACAATATCAATATTCAAAAATCCAACAAATTATTCAACAATCATCAATATCATACACAAGTAAAAATGTGCTGAATATATTTCAAAAATGGTTTCAGCAGTGCATTGATAGGGAGCTACTAGAAATTCTAGCAGGATTCAGAAAAGGATGTAAGATGAGGGATATAATTGTTAGCATCTGCTGGATCTTGTCTGAAAGCAGAGAATACCAGAAAGATTTTTACTTGTGTTTTATTGAGTATGCAAAGGCAGTCTATTGTGTGGATCATAAGGAACTATAGATAACATTGCCAACAGTGGGAATCCCAGAAATCTTAATTGTACACTTGTGGAAGCTGTGCATAGACCAAGAGACAGTCATTCAACTGAACAAGGGCTTCATGGTTTAAAATCAGGAAAGGTATGCATATTGGTTGTTTCCCTTTTTTTTTTTTTTTTTTCGTACTTATTCAGTATGTAAACAGAGAAAATAATCCAGCAATCTGGGCTATAGAAAGAATAACATGACATCAGGATTGAAGAAAGGTTGACTAACAACCTGTCATTTCCAGATGAT
>NW_006409011.1:811512-820297 GCF_000296735.1 Chrysochloris asiatica | reverse complement strand
GAGCATTGTTTCGTTCTGCTGTGCATGGGGTCGCTATGAGTCGGTTCCGACTCGATGGCACCTGACAACAACAACAACAACAAGTGACACAAACAATTAAGAATCTGGATACTAACTACAAAAATTATTTTCCAGAAAAACATTTACCATATTTAGTCATGTACTGGAAGTTACCTAAATTTAATCCTGCAAACCACATGGCTTTTTATACATTACATTTTACATTCAAAAGACTCCTCGCTATGAAGACATGGAGAAATAGAGCATCTAAGGACTGTAGACTCATGGAAACAGAAAGACTGATTTCTGGTGGCTAGAAGGCAGGCTTGCAGAATGTGCCCTTTGGTTTAAATGATTATATATTCCTTAGTGATTTTTGTACAACCCCTCCAAAAAAACCCCAAACCAGAGGGAATGGAAAAAATCACTGTTGAATGATGATACATGGAGGAGGTTTTGATCATTGCAATGAAATTATTAATGTAAAATTGATGTTCATAAATGTAATCTTCACATGATACACAATAAAAACTTAAAAACAAAACAAAACAAAACAAAAAAAAAGACTCCTCTTTGCTGGTTAGTGTTCTGGACTACAAGGTCAGTTTAAACTGTAGGGTCGACAGTTCAAGTTCACCAGTCTCTCCTCAGAAACACCATAGAGGGTTACTATGAGTTCAAATCAACTTGAAGGCACTTAACCACAGCAACAGGAATGAGGAACATGTTGCATCAATTACAGAGAGTGTGCTGTCTGATTGCTGTTCACGCAGGGAAATTACTCTGCTACTGGGAATCACCTTTCCCAAGGTATATTTCCTTCCTGAGGCAGCCCCATCAAATGGTTGATTGATGTTGGGGTGTAAATGCTTGACTACATTTTCCCAACTGTTGTTGCTGTTATTGTTGTTATTAAGTGCCATTGAATTAGTTCTGACCCATGGCAATCTGGCATAAATTTTCCAAGGAATAGCTGGTGATATAGAACCAACTCAAATGTTGTTGATGTTGTTGTTGTCAGGTGCCATTGAGTCAGAACCGACTCATAGCAACCCCAAGACCAGCAGAACGAAACAATATCTGATCCTGGGCCAACCTCACTATCACTGCCACACTTGATACCATCAATGATGCCACCTGGCTGATCCATCTCGTTGGGGGTCTTTCACTTTTTCTCTGACCCTCCATCTTACCCAACATGACATCCTTCTCCAGTAACTATTCCCTCCTGACAATATATCCAAAGTATGAGAGACGAAGCTTAGCCATCCTGGCCTCCAAGGAACACTCTGGCTGCACTTCTTCCAAAACAGATCTATTGGTTCCTTTGGTAGTCCATGGCACTTTTAGTATTCTCCTCCAACACCACAACTCAAAGGCATCAATTCTTCTGTGATCTTCCTTATTTACTGTCCAGCTTTCACATCCATACACGGTTATTGAAAATGCCATGTCTTGGGTCAGGTGCACCTTAGTCCTCAAACTTACATCTCTGCTCTTCAACACTTTAAAAAGTTCCCATGCAACAGATTTGCCTAATGCAATACGTCATCTGATCTCTTGACTACTGCTTACACGAGTGTTGATAGTTGATCCAAGAAAAATGAAATCCTTGACAACTTCAATCTTTTCTCTGTTGATAAGAATGTTGTTTATTGGTCCAGTGGTGAGGAATTTTGCTTTTCTGACATTGAGATGCAACCCATACTGAAGGCTGTGCTCTTTGATCTTCAGTAAATGTTTTAAGTCCTCTTCACTTTCAGCAAGCAAGGTTGTATGATCTGCATAGTGCAGGTTGTTCATGAGCCTTCCTCCAATCCTGATGCCATGTTTTTCTTCATAGAACCCAGCTTCTCAGCTTATTTGCTCAGCATAGAGGCTGAATAAATGTGGAGAAAGAATACAACCTTGTCGCACACCTTTCCCAATTTTAAAACATTCAGTGTTCCCATGCTCTGTTTGAACAACTGCTTCTTGGTCCAGGTATAGATTCCTCAGAAGTACAACTAAGTGTTCTGGAATACTTATACTTCTCAATGTTGTCCATAGCTTGTCATGATCCACACAATTGAAAGCCTTTGTGTAGTTAATAAAGCATAGGTAAACATCTTTCTGATATTCTCTGCTTTCAGCCAAGATCCACCAGACATCAGCAATGATATCTCTCGTTCCCAAATGTAGCTCACTCTGAAAGATCATTCCAGTTACTTCCAGTTTGGAAGGCAGCAGAAACAGAGTCAAGGAGAACAGACTCCATAGGGGAGGCACTGAAACGGCAGAGAAGCTTCTTTCACAGAATAGCTCCAGAGCTCAGAATCAAGTATAAGGGGCAGGACATCATTTCCCACCCCAACAGTGGAAAAATCACTGTATAAAGGAAAATATTGTGATTTAGGAATCAACCGAAACACAGGACTCCCTCTGTGGCCACCCCACCCAGACTGAGTTCAAAGGGTAGGGTCACATCC
Organism: Chrysochloris asiatica; assembly: GCF_000296735.1. Lineage (NCBI taxonomy): Eukaryota > Metazoa > Chordata > Mammalia > Afrosoricida > Chrysochloridae > Chrysochloris > Chrysochloris asiatica. The sequence continues at coordinate 817,829 of NW_006409011.1, read as the reverse complement.
GGACCTACACAGTAACCCAGCATGAAAATCAGTGCAGCAACTTTTGCAAAAAGATGTTTGGGGCATTCTACACATTTTTTCCTCCTCTTCCCCGTCTCACCTCTCTGTCCAACCCGGGCAGCTTAAGGTGGGTGGACGCACACCCCTATAAGGGTCCAACATCTAGCCCATAGTTTTCCCATGACACAGACAGTAAGAGCCCATTGGTCCCATAGGCTGCATATTTGGCAGCTGCTTATGATGTCTGACTCTGGGATCCAGTCCTAATGTTAACTTGTGAGGGATCATTTACTCCTGCCTATCCAGCAGGATAAAAGCAGGGCTGGCCAGACAGAAAAAAATGTATGAACACTCTATAAAACCTCAACATAAAATGACGTAACTATTTCAAGAATTACGCTGTGCAAACACGGATACTTAACTGAACTTCAGAGACAAAAATAGTAGACAGTGTTTCTCCCATTAACTTCTTAATATCTATATGTGCACCTCTACATGAGGGCCCTGAGATAGTGGACACCCCCACCACTGCTGGATGTTTCTATGGTGGGGCCTGAGACAGTGGACAGCCCCACATATTTCTGGAGGTTTCTATGGTGCATGCACAATACCTGCACAGCAAAAGTGACTGGCCAGTTGGCTGCGGTTTTATTTTTGTTTTAGAGTGGTGGTTTTTGTCTCTGCTTTATATTGATTCTGTTATTGATCCTTTTGATCACACTTTTTTTTTTCTTCTGGAGGTGGGAACTTTTTCTCCCTACATCACTCAAGAAGAGACAGCAATTGTAGCCATATAGCAAAGCTAAATGCATACCAAAAATTTCACCATTGAGACAAAAGCCAGTAACAGCTTCTAGGCATTACATGCAAAAACAGAAGCTTATCTCCTAATCATATCTACCAGGAGACACCCAGTAAGCTTAACAACACAGCAACAAACATCCATTTAAGCATTAAAAACCCACCTAACTACTGAAAATGACAAAGAAAACATAACAAAAGATCTCAAAACATGTCTAAAATTGAAAAGAGTATCTGAGACAAATGAGCTGGAGGCATGCAAAGGGTTTCCAGAAGAGGAAGAGCAGGCTTTGGATTTGCCTGAGAAGGAATTCAGAACAATGATATGGAAACAAATTTAAGTGTTCTGAAAATAGGTGAAGGAAAATAAGGGAGAATTCAGGAAAGTACTACAGGAGAAATCAAACAATATTAATACAGCATTGAAAACAATTCAAAACCTGCAAATAGAGTTCCAGATGATTAATAATAAAATATCAGAAATGGACAATATACTGAAAGGGCAATGGAGCAAAACTGAAGAAATGGAAGCCAGAACCAGTGAGCTTGAAGACAAATCTCTCAATATTGCTAAAATACAAGTGGTTGGTGATTATGTGCCATGAGGTCGGAACTGACTCATAGTGAACCAATACATGGTTTCCAAGTCTGTAAATCATTACGGGAGCAGAAAGCCTGATCTTTCTCCTGCAGAACAGCTGGTAGTTTTGAACTGCTGACCTTAAGGTTCACAGCCCAATTCATAAGCACTGTGCTACCAGAGCTCATTAAGATAGAAGAGCAAGTAGAAAAAAAGGAAAAATAATTCTGAAGTGAGTGTAAGATTCATGCTGGTCAACATGTAGAGGAATGAATTAAGAATAATTGGCATTCCACAACAGTAAGTATCACAGAAATCCACAGATGAGATAATTCAGGAACCACTGGTAGAAAATTTCCCCAATATCTAGAAGGATGAGAAATAAACATTCAAGAAGCAGGAGTGGAAAGACTAATATCTGATAAAATAAATGTTAAGGTAAAAACCACCATAAGAGATAAAGATGGACACTATCTCATGATCAAATGGTCAATTGAGCAAGATGACATAACCATAGTAAATAGCTACACTCCCAAGAAAGAGCACCAAGACATATGAAGCACAGTCTACTATAATTGAAGAAATAAATAGCTAAATCTACAATTATAGAGGAAGATTTTCATATGACACTTTTGAAAAGGGACACAACAACCAGAAAGAAACGCAACAAAGTTACAGAAGAACTAAACAGCACAATCAACCAACTTGACCTCAACACCAGCACAATATACAGTCTTCTCCAGTGCTCATGGAACATTCTCCAGGATTGACTATGTGTTATGTCACAAAGCAAGCCTCAACAAATTAACAAACATCAAAATGCTACAAAGCATCTTTCTGACCACAATGCTATAAGATATAAATCAACAATAAGACGGCCAAGGAAAGAGAGTTGAATATATGGAAACTGAATAACACCCTATTGAAAAGCGACTGGGTAAAAGAAGAAATAAAATGTGAATTAACCAAGTTCCTAGAAACAATAGAGAACCAAAACACAACATACCGAATCTTTGAGACACAACAAAAGTGGTGCTGAGAGAACAATTTATTGTGATAAATGTACACATCCAAAAAGAAGAAAGAACCAAAATTAACAAGTTAACACAGCATCTCCAACAGTTAGAAACAGACCAAAAGAAGGAGCTTACAATCACCAAAAGAAAAAAAATAATAAAGATCAGAGCAGAAATCAATGAGATAGAAAATAGAAAAGCTATAGAAAGGATCAACAGAACAAGAAGCTGGTTCTTTTGAAAGGATTAATAAAATTTACAAACCATTGGCAAAACTAACAAAAGAAAAGGAGAAGACTCCATAGAGCTAGTCTGTAGACAAGAGGGTGAAAGCAATATTTAATGAACACATACTGTCAACCTTATAACACCATCTGTATTTTGTTATTGATTCCTTCCAATGAAAATAACTCTCTCACTCACAAGATCTATCTATATTTTGTGTTCATAATTACTCAGACTCCTATTTATCAGAAATATCTCTTTTTAGTCTCAATTCACTAGTTCTACTTCTCCTATTTGAATCTATGCACATCATCCAATTTGTTCTTTGATATGACTCTACGAGAGTAATTGCAAATATTTCACATTATCTTCAAAGTATGTCCTTTGTCTGATAATGTCAATATCTCCTTCATCTGGTTTTCTGTTTTGTTCTTAATTGCTGTAAAATTGGTTGTTACTCATATTAAGTCTGTATAGTGTTTTAGAGGAATACCTTGTGGGTTTGAACTGCTGACCTTGGGGTTTGTAGTTCATTGCTTATCCTTCAGTGTGACATGAAGATTTCATTCTAGTACTGCTGCATTAATGATTGAAGGTCATTTGAATTGAAAGTTTCTATCTTAAAACTGAGCAGGACTTAATGGTGTATTAGGGAGTTATGTGGTGCAAAGCTCTGCCAGGAACAACACAGAATACTAGATGAAGCAAGTTCAGGGGTTGGTCCCAGAACTCAGAAGGAATATTTAGAAAGTTTGAATGTTTACAATCAGTGGAATTTTTAACAGAGGCAAGAATCGCTGTTTTCCGATAAGTGAACCCTAGTCAGCTCTAGGAGGGGCCATCTTGGGCATGATGAAGCAGGAAAAGAATCAGAGAAGCCCCTTCATTGCAACCTTCTGATGATCACTGAAGATAAAGGTATGGATATTCTTTTTTTTTTTTTTTTCCTTTCTCTCTTCTTGGGTCTCTCACTCTCTGCACAACAATACTCTGGTACTAGAGGGGTTGTCTGAGTGCATGGACAAGCCCCCACCCACCTTTGCAGAATTCTACAACACATGCACAGAGATTTGTTGAACAAAGATGTCTGTGTAAAGAAGTACATAAATGTGAGGAGACACCAGGAACTGCTTCAAACACAATGGTCTCCCAGAATTGCCCAAGCTTGCCAAGAAAAAGGACATTAAAGCCATATTTATATTTTACTACAGATTTGTTTTGTTTTTTTCTTTTTCCTTCTTTTCTTTTATGTAATTATAGACTGTAGTACTAAATCTGTATTTATTTTTGTTTCTTTAAACATTGTACTGATTTAAACATATACGCCAAATAAATTATGTCAATTGTAAAGCAGACCTATTATGTCATAGCCCTTTCCCAGGGAACTTTCCCTATAGTTAAACCTATGCAGGATGGGACCGAATATGCCTGAAGGATTCTGACTTATTTGGGGTTTTTTTGTTCTTTCTCCCCCATTTTTATTACAATAATTGTACTTTTACAGTTGTGTCAATCACAGTTAGTCATGATAACAATTACTCACTATTGAATCATAAGAATCTTATCCCCATCTCTTTTCACTAGACCTGTCTAGACAAGATGAAAACTATTCAGTAGGTAACTTCCTCTTGAAAACTTGTAACCCAGTCACTTCATGCCTTTAAGATCCCTGTCTTCTCCTCCCCATATTAGGTAACCAGTGTCTAAGTTGCCCATCCCTATCAATCCTGTATACAGATGGGGTAGGATTGATACTTGATGTGAAGATTCCTTCCCTCTCAGATGGTATTTTGAGTTACTACATCCATAAGTATAGGTCAAATCCATCAAACTGAAACAATTTACACTAGTTTCTTTTACATTTTTTTTTAATTATCTTTCTCTAGTTGAATTCTGATTATCAGCTCATCAAATCTAGGTCCAATGGGTACTATCTGCAAGTTTGAACATATTGTGCATCTTCCCTAACTTCATATCAGCTGGATGCTTCACTCACAGCTATGTCTTTGTCCATAGGCTCAGGTGACCCCATATCTCACCACACTTTGGACCAACCCACCCATCGTCTTCTCTCTTTCTTCTCCAGATCAATGGGATTTATGGAACACGGTTGAACTCAGCCCATTTTTTAATTGCTGCCTTTGCCCCTCTTCCACTCACTAGTAGACCAATGTGGTTGCCAGCAAGATTGCATGCCTGCTCATGTGTTCCCTTTGAGTTTTAGTCTCAGATGGGGGTTTGTCCTGAAGGGATTTGATTGCTTGCCTTGATGGCTCCCTGGTGAACAACTTGCTTGTTCTTATAGTAGCCAATCATATTGTCATTATTGTTTTGGATATTTCCAGCTGATATTTCTTAGAAGATGTATCTTGTATTACTCTAGTTGTTTCAGGTTGGTCTGCTTGTGCTTTCTAGTGGGAATGTCCCACCTCAGAAGGCTTTGGATGGGGCTCAGAATTCCACCTAAGGTCCTATACACTGCAAAGTCTCTGCAAGAAGCCTATTTTACTGGACAAGTTGTAGAATGGCTTGTAGGTATTCTAATTAATTATAAGCTGAAGACTGGCTTACAATTTTTCTATAATCATATTTCCTGGCATTACATTCATCAACTCAAGTGTATATTTCTGTTACCTTTACATTGAGATGTAATCCATATCAAAGGCTGTGCTCTTTGATCTTCATCAGTAAATGTTTTAAGTCTGCTTCACATTCAGCAAGCAAGGTTATATCATCTGCATATCGCAGGTTGTTAATGAGTCTTCCTCCAATCCTGATGCCAAGTTTTTCTTCATATACCCAGCTTCTCAGATTGTTTGCTCAGCATACAGGTTGAATAAGTATGTTGAAAGAATACTACCTTGTCACACACCTTTCTTAAGTTTAACCCATTCAGTAATCCCATGTTCTGTTCGAACAACTGCCTCTTGGTCCAGATGTAGATTCCTCATCAGCACAATTAAGTGATCCATAGTACTCCTACTTTGTAATGTTGTCCAAAGCTTGTCATGATCCACACAAACAAAATTATTGATGTAGTCAATAAAACACAGACAAACATATTTCTAATATTTTCTTCTTTCATTCATGATAAATCAGACATCAGTAATGATATCCCTTGTTCCATGAATGACCTTACTGGTATTTAAAATACTGATATTTAAAATACTGGTGGCATAGATTCCAGAATCATAACAACACCAGAGTGTAACAAAACGTAGGTGAATGGTGATTCCTTTGTTTACTGACCCAAAGTAGATGTGTATAGATACAAATCATTTTAGAACAAATCAATGATGATAGCGTTCAGAAATGAATATGTTTGCCATCCTAAAAGAGATGCATGAGTGTTTTAATTATGAATTGCTTGAAACCAATATATATATCTAGTCACTGATATCAGTATATTTACTTTCTTTTTATAGCCCTCTTTTCTTTCCAAAGCTGTGTCAGATAGGAAATTCTCTTCAGAGATACAAATATTAAATGAGATATGGTAATACAAGAGAGCTTCAAAAAGTACATGGAAACCTTGTATTAACTTTTAATTTTACCTTTCCATGAACCTTTTAAGTCCCCTCATATTATCATATTCTCAGTTTAGAAATTATAATTCTATCTAAATTACTTCATCAACTCACTGATTTTATTAATATCAAAGTCCCTCACTGATTCTTTTTTTTTTAAATGTTTTT
>NW_006409011.1:797636-806511 GCF_000296735.1 Chrysochloris asiatica | reverse complement strand
TGGGTTTTCCAATAGTGGAAGGGAGGCTATGTGACCTCCAAGCAACACCAGTTGGGTAGCAAACAAAATCAGAAGCAAAGTAAAAAACAAAAGCGATAATGAGATAATAATGAAGCAAGACAAAAAAACAACAACAGCATGAAAGAAAGGACAAAAAAAAAAAGAGAGAGAGAAAGGTTTCAGCACCAGAAAAAATGAGATTAAACAAGGCAATCTCTAGTCACACACACAAAAAGAAAGAGAACATAGGAAAAGGAAAAAAAGTAATAATAATAAAAACAACAACAACAACAACAAAACCCTTTATCGGTTTTCTAAGGAGCAGCTGGTGGGGGCGATCTACCAACCCTGCAGTTCAAAGCGCTCTGTAGTCTGGTCCCTTAACCCGCAGAGCAAAAAAGCAAGAAAGAGAAGAAAAGAAAACCAAGTACCCTTTATAGGGTTTCTAAGGAGTAGCTGGTGCGCCCGAACTTCCGACCTTGCAGTTCAAAAGGTTCTGCAGTCTAGTCCTTTAACTTGCAGGGGCAATCCTTGTTGCTGTTGGTAAAAATCACCTCAAGGCGTCTCCCCTTGTGCTGGCTTGTGCTAGCTTGTGCCTTGCTGGCAGGGCCTGAGCCTTGGAGGTTGGGCAGTGGGCTAGCCTGTGGTTGCTGGGTCAGGGAAGCGCCGGGTGTCCCTCCCCTAATTCTCTTTTATAGGGTTTCTGAGGAGCAGTTGGTGGACGTGGACCACTGACCCTGTAATTCAGGTGACCTTGTAGTGGCACCCCAGCCCTCAGAGCCACGTTGGGGCTCCTGCTGAACCTTCTAAGATAAAAAGTAATAATAAAAATAAAGGGGAGACCCCAATGGGGTTCCCCAGTGGGTGCTCATGGCAGGAGGGGGGCTACCTGCCCCCGCACCCTGCGGTTCAGTTGAGCATGAGGTGGGCTGTTTGCCAGCGCACGCCTGGCAGGGCTGAGGAACGTTGCTCGGTTCAGCGGGAGGCGGGTCTCTCGCTTTCGCGCATCTGGCAGGCTCGTGGGATGCGGCTCGGGCAGGAGGGGAGCTGCTCGCCTGTGTGCTTGCACGCCCGGCGGGCCCCGGGAACACTGTTGGACTGTGCTGGGGTGGGGGGTCCGCTGGCCGGCAGACATGGGTCAACTGGGCAGGGCAGAAGTGGCTCAGGCAGGCACAGTCCGTGCCTGATGACGTCAGACAGTCGCCGCTTCTCTTTTCCTGCAGGCTTTTTTTTTTTTTCCCCTTTAAACTAACTTCCCTCTGTCCACTGTATACGCAGAAATCCCACCTTGGGGTAGGTGTCACCAGAGGCTCTCCCTTCTTGAGTCTCCCCACTACTGGAGGCTCCACACGAGCTGGTTCCCGCCCCACTCCCTCAAGCCCAAAGGAGCTGGGGCTGCAGCAGCGCAAGTTTAAGAAGCCTGTAATTCCTCGCACAGTGATTTCTCAAAGAAGCGGGTCTAAGGCTCTGGTGCACTGAGACTCAGGCGGGCTGTGAGACTGTGGGTTCCTACCTGGGAGGTTTAACTCACGAGTTGCCCCCCTGATCCTGGAGACCCCACTCTCCCGCACCGCCTGGCTGCCCTGGCAAACCGGAAGTCCCTGATTCTTTAATTAGAAAAATATTCTGATTTTCATATTGTTGGTAAGTTTTGTCAAGTTGGTTCCAATTCAGTACAATCCTGTATAGGATTTCTGAGGATCAACTGGTAAATTTACCAGACAGAAGTTACAATATTGATGCATTTTTTCTTCAGGAGAAGAAGGGCCCTGACCCTTCCAGTACATTAACCTTTCTCCTCTCTTGTCCATTAATTTAACAAGCCCACAGAGACTGGGATACCATAGGTCAAAAGTCTAATTATGAGCTCTGGGCTTTGTGCTCTCAAAATGATTTGACTATAAATTGTAGCCTGTGTCTCTAGTCCTTCAGAGTGTCCGTCCTCACCCATCAGGATACATATCTGTGTCTTCTCCTCAGATTCATTATCCACATCAGATAATTAATGCCTGAGTCTGTCTTCCTGCCAGTCCTGAGCAAGGTGTCTCAGCCCTCATCACCCAACAGACAGAGGAGGAGCAATGGATTCACACTCCTTGGCCATGCCCCAGTGGAGACACAGTGCATCCCAGTGAGTGTTGTGGGAGACAGGAATAGAGGAGGGATTGCCATGAGCATTGATTTCTCATCATCAGGATGAACAGCTCAGTTGGGATAACAAGAAAGGAAACCAAAATGAAGGATTTTGCTAGTAGCCTTATGAAGTTTATGTTCTTTATATTGTGTTTATCTGAGGACTTTAATTCAGAGTTATGTTCTTCTCTGTTATCATATGTAGTTTCCAAAGGCATTGTTCTCACAAGAGCAGAAAATGAGTACCTGTTGTTGTTAAGTACCATTGAGTCAGTTCTAGTCATAATGACCCTGTATAGGGTTTTCAAGGTGGATTTGAGCCACCAACCTTGCAGTTAGCAGTATAGGGATTATCCTTCAGCACCACCTCTGGGTTTCAAACTGTCCTCTTTTGTATTAAGTGTGGATGAGTTGGTTCCAACTCATAGTGACCCTGTTTAGGGCTACCAAGTAGTGATTGTTGAGTTTGAACCACTGACATTGCAATTCACAAAGTCTTTTCAGTTCAGTACCTTAGCCCACAACACCACACCAGGACGCCAAGAAAAGCCTACCTCACCTGATATTCCAAGGCAGTCTGCCATCCAAGTATTAACCAGTCCTTACTTTGCTTATCTTCCAATATTACACAGGATAGGACTCATTCAGGATGGTATGTCCCCTAAATTATCATGAAGGTGAGGGTGATAAAAATGATGATGATGGCAATAACTGCAATGTCACCAAACATTATTGAGGGCTTCCTGATAACAGGCTTTGATTTATAAGCTATGATACAGTATTTTCTTTTCTTTTCTTTCATTTCATCTACACAATCAGCTCCACAAAATAGGTAGAGAGTTAATTACTAATTTTTAGGTGAGGTATCAGCATGTACATTTAAATAATTTATTCAAATTTTGGTATATAAAGTGATGAATCCTGGTCTGAATCTGAGCAATGACATTCAATTCACAGGTCATTGTGATGTGTGTGGATCACACTATGCTTTTCGTTTGGATTTTATTCCCTGATATTGGGGACCTCCATTGAAACCTGTTCAACATCACAACACATGAGCCTCCACTAAGGTATGGGAAGTGGTTGTGCATTGGCTAGAACTTGCTTGTTAGTGGCTAGTCTAGTGATTATGAATTGGGCTGCGAACCTTAAGTTCAGCAGTTCTAAACTACCAGCTGCTCCATGGGAGAAAGATAAGGCTTTCTGCTTCCATAAAGATTTACAGACTCGGAAACCCTGTACAGGGTTTTTATGGGTAGGATCCAAATCCACAACACTTAACAACAACAACAACTGTCATCAAGACATTATTCTAACCTGTTTGCCAACCTATTATTTCTCTTCCAAAGTCATCCCTGATTGTGTGCTCAGAGCTAAAACTAAAGACTTGTTCATTTCTGCTTTGCTAGTGACTACACAAGCTAGGTACAGTATAGGTCACCAAAACAAAATGTATCTGTTAAATATTTATTATCCTTTTTTGGTTCACAGAAGAAAAGCCTAGTCATTATGGGTTCAATACACTGGTTGTTTTTCTGACTGCTTTCTTTCCTTCCTGAAATGTCCTGAGGACTAGAGAGACAATAAGACTCCACTGTTTCCCTCCAAGCTCTCAATCTGGAGTCATCAGGAAAGATAAATGGAAGCTTAGAATATTGGCTATATTCCCTATAAATGCAGTCTCCTGCTCAGAAATATAAATAAGATAAAATAGGGCATATATGTGTCTATGTCATTAATTTTTTTATGATACTATTATTTTCATTTTTATTTTATTGACACATAATATAATATAATTAATAATTAGGTTGTTAAGTGCTGTTGAGTCCATTCTAACTCATAGTGACCCTGTTTAGCATTTCCAAGTAGCAATTTGTTGTTGTTAAGTGCTGCCGAGTCGGTTCCGACCCATAGCGACCCTGTACGGGGTTTCCGAGGGTGTAAATCTTTACGGGAGTAGAAAGCCTCATCTTTCTCCCATGGAGCGGCTGGTAATTTCGAACTGCTGACGTTAATGTTTGCAGCCCGATTCGTAACCACAACACTACCAGAGTTGGTGACCTTGAACCACCAACCTTGCACTTCAAACAAACCTTCCAGTCCAGAACATTAACACATAACACCACATCAGGACTCCAAATAGTCAGGTGGATTTAATCAAAGAGGGAGACAGAAAGAGAAAGAGAGTAAAAATCTTACAGTGTGAATGGAGACCTATTTAATACTTTAATTCATTCATGTTCAGGTTTCTTGAGTTAGGTTAAGCTTTCACCTCTCTGTCATATATATGAAAATAAAGTGATTCAATCTTTCATGGGATTATAATTCATAAATAAACCAGTTACATCAATATGATTCAAACTCTGCTTAGAAAATCATGACTAGACATTTATTAGTTGCTAAACTTCTAGGGGTTAAAGATATGGGATTACAATCTTGTTCTAATGGGCTCTGTCTCCTCCTTTACAGTTGAATTAGTAGCTTTCTGTTCACACTTGCATTGGATCAAAGTGAGCAAAGAGTAAAAAGCATCAATTTTTTTGTATTGTGATCTGATGAGTACAATTAACTGAATCAGGCCATATTTTACAGGAGTCTTTGTGACATGAATATTGTGGATCATTGAATTTTCTATTCCTAGGAATTCCTTATACAAACCACTTTGTAAATATGAGGTATAGATATATTATTCCTTATAAAATGTAAATTTCATGTAGCATTATCATGAAATAATGACTAGTATGAGCTGGATTGCAGGAATGTAAGATGATTCTATACTTGTGGTACAGCGATTATGTATTTAATTGCTAATCAAAAGGTCAGTTGTTTGAAACTACCAACCAGTCCATAGGAAAAACATGTGGCTATCTCCTCCCCTAAAGATTACAGCCTTGGGAACCTTAAGGGAAGTTCTACTCTGCCCTTTAAAGTCCCCATGGGTCAGAATTGACTCAATTGCAAAGGCTAACACTTTGTTTTCTATTGGGAAAACAAATGTTGAGAGTAAATAATAAAATTGAATGCACATTGGTTTTCACATCTTCAATAACTATTCTTCATTCATATAAAAATTCCCACTGTCACAAAAGGTTAGAGGCACAAAAATTTTCATAGCATTGTCTTTATTAGAAATTGAAAAATAAAATGTTGAGCTTCCAAATATGAAATATTGCTAGGTATTATTTGGACTCCTGATATGGTGCTGTAGGATCAGAGCTGGACAGCAAACCATTCAGCTGGCAGTCAAACCCACCAGGGGCTCCTCAGTAACCCTGTAAGGCTAATATGAGTAAGAACCAACACAACAGCACTGAACAGCAACCTATATTTTTTGGAGTGCTGGTGTGGTGCCATAGGATAAGCACTGGACTACTATCACAAGGAGGGTGGTTCAAACCCAAGAGTGATTCCTCAGAAAACCTATCTAGGGTTCCTATGATTTGGATCCAACTCAACTGAGCTTAACAACAATAATAAAATTGTATGATTTAACTAGATTTTAACCAGAGAGACTATAAATACAATTAAGCAGTAAATTATTGCCAGGTAGCTGTCTCTCAAAATTTCTTGCCATAGATGAGAGAGTGCCTCCAATCCTTCATCAGTGTCTTGAAATATTCTAAATTGTATTACATCCATTCCTGGAGCTTTGTTTTTCAGCAATAACTTCAGTGCAGCTTAAGCTTCTTCCTTTAGTTCCATTCTGTGTGTTTACTTTTTACTCTTCCGGTGAAGTCTTTTGCTGTACATTAGTTTTTAATTTTTAGGATGTCCCAATCATCTATTTTGTCTCTTTTTGTTTGTGTAGTTTTCAAAATGTTTGGTGGTCTGTTTATTCCCTGAATTCATGCCCTCACATTTGTCCTTATTTTTCATTGGTGGCCTTCATATTCTGGGATTCACATTTAGATCTTTAAACCATGTTTAGTTGGTTTTTGTATAAAGCATTAGGGGAAGGTCTTGTTTCAGTCTTTTTCATGCCGCTTTCAAGTTCTGCCAGCACCATCTATTTAAGAGACTATCACCTCCCCATGAGATATATTTAGGTACTTTGTCAAAAATCAATTGGCTATATGTGGATGGGTTAATTTCTGGATTTTCTATTCTGTTCCACTGATTTATGTATCTTTCATTGTACCAGTACCAAGCTGTTTGACCACTGTAGCTGTGTAATGAATTTTGAAGTTGGGGAGTGAGAAGTTTCCAATCTTATTCTTCTTCTTAAGTAGTGTTTTGCTTATCCTGGGTCTCTTTCCTTTCCATATAAAATTTGTAATTGTTTTTTCCATCTCTTTGAAGAATGTCATTGGAATCTGGATTGGGATTGTATTGCATATGTAAATTGCTTTGGGCAGTATTGATACTTCCACAATGTTAAATCTTCCTAGCTAGGAGCATGGTACATTCTTCCATTTTTGTATGTCTCTTTTGGTTTCTTGTAATAATGTTTTGTAGTTTTCTTTGTATAGGTCCTTTTTTTCTCTGGTAACATTTATTCCTAGATATTTAATCATTTGTGTGTTTATAGTAAATGGTATTGCTTTCCTAATGACCCTTTCAGTGTTGTCATTTTTGTTATAGAGGAATCCAACAGATTTTTGTATGCTGATGTTATATCCTGCCACTTTGCTGAATCTTCCAATGAGCTGTAGTAGCTTTTTAACTGAGTCATTGGGGTTTTCTATGTATAGGATCATATTGTCTGCAAACTTACTTCCTTTTTGCCAATTTGGATGCCTTTATTTTCTCTGTTCTGTCATGCAGCTCTTGCTTAGACTTTCAGCACAATATTGAATAGCAGTGGTGACAAAGGACATCCTTGTCTGGTTCCCAGTCACAGAAGGATCAATTGCAGTGTCTCTTCGATTGAGAGAAATGTAGGCTGTTAGTTTTGTATATATGCTCTTACTTATGTTGAGGAATTTCCCTTCAATTCCTATTTTGTTGAGTGTTTTTATCAGAAATGGATGCTGGACTTTGTCAAATGCCTTTTCTGCATCAATTGATATGATCATGTGGTTCTTTTCTTTTTTCTTATTTATATGGTGGCTTACATTGATCATTTTACTAATGTTGAAACATCCTTGCATCCCTGATATGAATTGCACATGATCATTATGTAATATATTTTTGATGTGCTGCTGAATTCTGTTGGCTAGTATTTTGTTGAGAATTTTTACATCTATGTTCATGAGGGATATTGGTCTATAATTTTCTTTCTTACTGACATCCTTTCCTGGTTTTGATCTGAGGTTTATGCTTGCTTCATAAAATGTATTAGGAAGTTTTCCATCCTCCTCTATCTTCTAGAATAATTTGAGTAGAACTGGTGACAGGTCTTCCCTGAATGTTTGGTAGAACTCACCAGTGAAGCCATCTGGGCCTGGACTTCTTTTGTTGGGGAGTTGTTTGATGACCTGATCAATTTCTTCTTTTGTTATTGGTCTGTTCAGGTTTTCTACTTTTCTGTGTGTAAGTTTAGATAGGTCGGATTTTTCTAAAAATGTATCCTTCTCGTCTAAATTTTCAAATTTGTTGGAGTACAACTTGTTATAGTATTTTGTTATTATCTTTTTTATTTACTTTGGTTTTGTTGTGATATCGCCCATGTGGTTTCTAATGACTGTTATTTGTCTTATCCCTCTTTTCTTTTGTTATGTTTGCCAATGGTCTGTCAATTTTCTTAATCATTTTAAAGAACTAGCTTCTTGTTGTGTTGATTGTTTCTATGGTTTTCCTATTTTTTATCTCATTTATTTCTGCTCAAATCTTTATTATTTCTTTTCTTTTGGTGGCTCTATGTGTCTTCTGTTGGTCGGTTTCTAATTGTTTCTTCTTTTTGGATGTGTGCTTTTATGGCAATAAATTTTCCTCTCAGCACCACTTTCGTGGAGTTCCAAAGATTTTGGTAATTTGTGTTTTTGTTCTCAATTTTTTTTCGGTCTTTTTGAGTTCATGTTTAATTTTTTTTACAACCTAGTCGCTTTTCAGCAGAGTGTTATTCAGTGTCCATGTATTTGACTTGATTTCCTTGGTCTTCCTATTGTTAATTTCTAATTTGATAGCATTGTGGTCTGAGAAGATGCTTTGTAGTATTTTGATATTTGTAAATTTATGAAAATTTGTTTTGTGGGCTAAGACTTGGTCTATTCTGGATACTGTTCCATGTGCACTGTAAAAGAATTGTTACTGTGCTGTTGTTGGGTTGAATGCTCTGTGCATATCTATGAGGTCCATTTGATTGATTGTGTTGTTTAGTTCTTCTGTGCTTTGTCAAGTTTCTTTCTGGTTGCTCTATCCATTTTGAAAGCAGTGTATTAAAATCACCCACTATTATTGTAGATTCGTCTATTTCTGTCTTAAAATCTATTAGAGTTTGCATTAATATTTTAAAGCTGTTTCATTGGGAGCACAGATATTTATTATGTTTATGTCTTATTCATTTGTCCCTTTAACCATGAGATAATGTCCATATTTATCTCTTGTGCTGTTTTTTGCTTTATAGTTTATTTTATCGGAGATTAGTACTGCCACTTCTGTTCATTTTGGATTGCAATTAGCTATGTATGCGCTTTCCATCCTTAGACTTATAATCTGTTTTGGTCTGTGTGTGAGATGTGTCTCTTGTAGACAGTATATTGAAGTATCATGTTTTCTTATCCATTCTGCCTCCCTTTGTCTCTTAACTGGTGCATTTAATCTGTATACATTCAGTGTAATTATCAATAGGTATGGATTAATT
>NW_006409011.1:796037-797536 GCF_000296735.1 Chrysochloris asiatica | reverse complement strand
TTCATGCTTTTTGTGTTATTTCTTGTGAGTTTTGTCACAGTTTTGATGTTTCCATATTCTACTTGGATTTTCATTATGTTGTGAAGTGTTAATTTTCTTTGAGGTTGCCTTGTAGTCCATTAGCTTTTCTTTCCATTTAGTGCAGTCTATTTAATCCTGTAATCTACCTGACCTTCTCACCATCTGACTCTCTGTTCCTATGTGTTTACCTTCTTTTACATTGTAATTCTTTTGATCATAGACTGACTTCTCAGATTCTCTGAGTTTGTTCTCATAGTTTTGTTCTGTTCTCAGCTCTTCCTTCTGTTAATTTAATTCTGGGAGGTGCTGCCACGTATGTCAATCTCTGGTTGTTGTCTCTTCTTGTTGGTTCTCAGTCCACAGAACTCCATTCAGGATGTTTTGTAGAGCTGGCTTGGCTTGGGCAAAATCCCTTAAATTCTGTTTATCCTGAAATGTTTTGATACTCCATCATATTTGATTAGTAACTTTGCTGGATAAAGGATTCTTGGTTGGCAATTGTTTTCTTTCAGGGTTTTATATGTTTCCCCATTGCCTTCTTGCTTGCATGCTTTCTGCTGAGAGATCAGAGCTTAATCTGACTTGTTTGCCTTTGTATGTAACATTTTTGTTTATCCTAGCTGCTTTCAGGAGTGTCTCCTTATCTTTGATTTTGGAGAGTTTGTTTATGATATGTCTTAGTGATTTTCTTTTGGGATCTATCGTTCCTGGGGTTTGTTGCGCTTCTTGAATGTTTA
Source organism: Chrysochloris asiatica (assembly GCF_000296735.1). NCBI lineage: Eukaryota > Metazoa > Chordata > Mammalia > Afrosoricida > Chrysochloridae > Chrysochloris > Chrysochloris asiatica. The sequence continues at coordinate 796,778 of NW_006409011.1, read as the reverse complement.
TCTTTTGAGTTTTCAGGATTTAGGGAAATTTTCTTCCAGCAGTTTTCAACTATTTCCTCTGTGGACTTCTGTGATTCTTCTTTTTCTGGAATGCTGATAATTCTTAAGTTATTCCTCTTCATGTTGTCCAACATAAATGTTAGACCTTCTTTGGATTTTTTTATCCTTTTTTGTGTTTGTTCTTCTATCTTAGTGGTATTGAGAGGTTTGTCTTCCAGATCAATGGTTCTGCCTTCCATCTCTTCTAGTGTACTTCTTTGCTCTTTCAGAGTATTGTCTATTTCTGATATTCTGTTATTGATCATTCAGACCTGTTTCTGAATTCTTTCTCAGACATTTCCAAGGCCTGCCCTCTTTCCAGAATTGAATCCAGTTCTATCTCTATGTCATTATTCTCAGACATTTTATCTTGCTTCTGGACATTTGCTGATATGGCCATCTGCTCTTGCTTCTTGGATGTGTTTAGTGTTTATGTGTGGCCTTAATACTTAATTGAATATGTGTTTTGGTATTTTTATGCTTTCTGATTATTTCCAAGTAGATGTAATCAGGATGTTAGCTTCCCTTTTCACTCTTCTTATTGCTTAACTTAGAGTAACTTTCACAAGTGTTGTCTACCTCCCTGATATATGGCAGTTTGTATTGGTTCTTGCCTGGGTTTTGGTGTTTTATAGAGTGTGATTGTAGCTTGACTATATGGCAGCAGTTGCTGACTCTTCTTGGGTAATATAGGGAGAGAAA
>NW_006409011.1:787898-795052 GCF_000296735.1 Chrysochloris asiatica | reverse complement strand
TATCTTTTTTATTTCCTTTGGTTCTGTTGTGACATCACCCATGTGGTTTCTAAAGCATGTTATTTGTGTCTTATCCCTCTTTTTTTTTTTTTTTTGTTACATTTTCCAATGGTCTGTCAATTTTGTTAATCATTTTAAAGAACCAGCTTCTTGTCCTGTTTATTCTTTCTATAGTTTTTCTGCTTTCCACCTTTATCTTTATTCTTTCTTTTCTTTTAGTGACTGTAGGTTCCTTCTGTTGGTCTGTTTCTAGTTTCTGGAAATGCTGTGTTAATGCATTAATTTTACTTCTTTCTTCTCTGTGGATGTACACAAGTATCGCAATAAATTGTCCTCTCAGCTCCGCTTTTGCGGTGTTCCAAATATTTTGGTATGTTGTGTTTTCTTATTTATTTCTAGGAACTTTCTGAATTCATATTTAATTTCTTGTATTATCTAGTCACTCTTCAGCAAGGTGTTATTCAGTTTCCATGTATTAAACTTTATTTCCTTGGTCTTCTTATTGTTGATTTCTAGTTTTCTCTTATTGTAGTCTGAAAAGATGCTTTGTAGTATTTTGATATTTTTTAATTTGTGGAAACTTGTTTTGTGACCGAACACGTGGTCAATTCTGGAGAATGTTCCATGGACACTGGAGAAGAATCTATATTGTGCTGTTGTTGGGTTGAATACTCTGTATACATCCATGAGGGCAAGTTGTTTGATTGTGCTGTTTATTTCTTCTGTAGCTTTGTTGAGTTTCTTTCTGGTTGTTCTATCCCTTTTCAAAAGTGGCTTATTAAAATCTCCCTCTATAATTGTAGTTTTATCTATTTCTCTCTTCAATTTTAGTAGGGTTTGCCTTATATATCATGGTGCTCTTTCATTAGGAGTGTATATATTTATTATGGTTATGTCATCTTGCTCAGTTAACCATTTAATCATGAGATAGTGTCCTTCTTTATCTCTTATGCTGATTTTTGTCTGAAAGTTCATTTTATCAGAAATTAGTATTATCACTCTTGCTTGTTTTTTATTGCAGTTAATTTGGTATATTTTTTCCATCCTTTAACTTTTAGTCTGTTTTTGTCTTTGTGTGTACGGTGTGTCTCTTGCAGGCTGCATATTGAAGGGTCTTGTTTTCTTAACTTTTCTGCCACTCTCTGTCTCGTCACTGGTGCATTTAATCCATTGACATTGAATGCAATTATCAATAGTTATGGATTAATTGCTTTCATTATGTTACTTTTTTGTGGTGCTCTTTGGTACTTTGTTCTGCATGCCTTCTTTTGCTGAGTTCATGTTTTTTGTGCTAATTCTTCTCAGTTTCTTCTTAGTTTCTTTTAATGTTTCCTTGTTCTACTTGTATTTCATTTTCATGGTAAGTTGTGAGGTATTAATTTTCAATGGAGTTACCCTGTAGTCTATTAAGTTTTCCATGCATTGACAGCAGTTTATTCTATCCTGATATCTACTTAACCTCCTTATCTTCTTTATTTCTGTTCCTATATGTTTTCCTTCTTTGACATTGTTAATATTTTGGTCTATGGTTGGCCTCATGAATTCATTGCTGTAATTTTGTTATGTTCTTAACTCTACTATCTGTTGACTGAGTTCCAGCTAGTATTGCACCATCTCTGGTGTTGCAAATCAATCTCTGGTTGTTTTCTTTACTTTCTGGTTTGCATTCCAAAGAACTCCCTTTAGGATGTTTGAAAGGCTGGGTTGGCTTTGACAAAATCTCTTTGCTTCTGTTTATCCCAGAATGTTTTGATTGCACCATCGTATTTGACAGTTTTGCTGGATACACGGTTCTTAGTTTGCAGTTTTTGTTTGTTTGTTTGTTTTCATTTTTATGATTTTATATATGTTCCCCCATTGCTTTCTTGTGTGCATAGTTTCTGCCAAGAAGTCAGTGCTTAATCTGATTTGCTTGCCTTTGTAGATAACACTTCTCTTTTCCATGGCTGATTTTAACATTCCTTCCTTGTCTTTGATTTCAGAGGGCTTGATTAGGATATGTCTCGGTGATTTTCTTTTGGGGTCTATCCTTCCTGGGGTACATTGAGCTTCTTGAATGTTTATTTTCTCACCCTCTAGATGTTAGAGAAATTTTCTTCCAGTTGTTCCTGAACTATCTCATTTGTGGACTTCTGTGATTCTGTCCTCTAGAATACCAATAATTCTTAAGTTATTCCTCTTAATGTTATCCATCATGAATCTAACATTCTCTTCACATGTTTAATCCTTTTTTATGCTTGCTGTTCTATCTGGTTCTGGCTTCCATCTCTTGAATTCTACTCCTTTGCCATTTCAGTGTATTGTCTATTTCTGATATTTTATTATTAATCACCTGGACCTCTTTTAGCAAGTTTTGAATTGTTTCCTATGCTGTTTGATATTTTTTGATTGTTCCTATAGCACTTTCCTGATTTCTTCCTTATTTTCCTCCATCCCTTTTTCAGAGCATTCAAATTTGTTTCCATATCAGTCCTCTGAATTCCTTCTCAGGCAGATCCAGAATCTGCTCGTATACTGGAAAGTCTGTGTCTGCATCCAACTCATTTGTTTGAGTTACTCGTTTCTGTTTTTGGACATGTGGTCAGATCTTTAATTGTGTTTTTTTGGACATTTTCAATAGTTATGTGGGTTTATAATGCTTAAATGGATGTATGGTGCATTGTTGTTAAGCTTACTGAGTGTCTCCTGGTGGATATGATCTGGAGATATGCTTCCCTTTTCAAATGTAATAACTAGCAGCTGGTAATGGCTCTTGTTATTTCCCAATGGTGGGATATTATGGGGTATGCTTGTAGCTTGGATATATGAGCACGGTTGCTGTCTCTTCTTGGGTAAAGTAGAGGGAGAAAGCTCCCACCCCCAGAAAAAGAATGAGGCCAAAAGGACCAAAGACAGAAACAACATTAAAGCAGAGACAGAAACCTCCAATCAAAAACAAAAATAAAAGCATAGTCAACTGTCCAGTAGATTTTGCTCTGCAGATTGGGATTAAACGTCCTGCCCAGGTCAACTTTAGGCCTGGGTCCTACAGTCAGATGAAATAAGAAGTAGCCTGTGGGACTCCTCTCTGTGCCTTGGGAAAACTGTGGACCCAATGTTGGACCCTTTTGTGGGTGTCCTCCCACTCACCTGAAGGAATCTGGGTTGGGCAGTGAGGGTGCAATTGTGATGCAGAGGAAAGATATGTGAAAAATGAAAAGTGAAGGATGAAAAATCAGTCACACCTTTCCATTCAGATGCGCAGCGATGTGGCTTCTATCGTTGGGTCACTGCCTTTGCTTGGATGTGGCCCCACACTCTGACTTCAGTCCATGCCATCTGGATTGATTCAGAAATTTCTGTATTTTGCTTCCACACGCAGATTTCTACACAGGTGTGTGCGGGAAACTGGCGCCCAGATCTCTTTACAATATCAAAAACTGTGGTGCTCTTCCTCAGACGCTCCTTCTCTGATTTTTCTGCACTTTTGCAGGGGAGCTTTTCCTAGTCTATGTTGTTTAAAACACTTATTTGCAATGAATCTGAGGAATTATCACTGAAAATCTTATGAACAGCAGCAGAACATTGTCTAGTACAGTGGTATTGAATGAACTCCCCAGATTGAAGGTACTCAAAAGATGACTAAGGAAGAGTTGACTTTTCAAAGAAAACAAGCCTCATGACCTGCATTGAACAAAGTTGTCATGACTATCACTTGGTGATGGGAATGACTGAAAATAAGATGAAATAGGTCCAACATCCATTAGTAATTGCAACATAGGAGTATCAAATAACTTACATAGGAATACTGGAAGACATCAAAAATGAAATAAAACACATATAGATCAATATCCTTGTTATTGGTGAGCTGGAATGGAATTTGAATTGGAGATTTTTATGATATACTAAGCCATGAATGGTAGCATAGTGGTTACGAATTGGGCTGCGAACCTTAAGGTCAGCGGTTCGAAACTAACAGCCGCTCTGCGGGAGAAAGATGAGGCTTTCTACTCCCGTAAAGATTTACACCCTCAGAAACACTGTACAGTGTCGCAATGGGTCGGAACCGACTCGACGGCACTTAACAACAACAACAACAAGCCATGAATGATAAATACAAGAAGAATGGCATCACATTCATTTTCAAAAATAATAAATATTTCTAGGCCTCTCTTGAATTACAGTGTTATGTATAAGATCATATTTATACAGACTCCTGGTGTGGCACTGTGGGTTAATATGCTAGACTGCAAGATTGGTTTGAACAACAAGATCACTTTGAACCACAGATTGGCAGTTCATGCTCAACAACCTCTCCCTGGAAATCCTATATAGGGTATCTATGGGTGGAAACCTACTTAATGGAACTTAATAATAATAATATGCCTACAAGTGTGACTTGTTTTGAGTCTATTCCAACTTATAACAATTCTGAATAGGGTTTGTGAAGAGTGGCTGGTGGGTTTGTACTGTCGACTCTGTGGTTAGCAATCCAGTTGCTATCCTACAATTTATCCTAAGAATTTTTAAACACATGTTAGCTAAAGTGAAAAGGAGAAATGATAAAGAGTTGAATAGAAAAATTCAAGCAACATTTCAATAAGTTCAGATAAAATATTAAAATTAAATGTGCGAAGACCTGACATTAGAAAACAAAAAAAGAAGAATACACTCAGTATTTCTCAAGCTAAAAGAACTGATGAAAAAATTTAATCCTCAATTGAAATATTCACAGATTCTACTGTACAAAATATTGACCAATACAGTAGCTGTACCAAAAAAAATTTGTAGATGCGCAATAATTTCAAGAGGTAGTATATATGATCAGGAACAAAGGACACTGAAAAAAGAAGTCCAATCTGCACTAAAGGTTTTGACAGAAACAAGGATCCAGGAATTTCTGGGATACCTATAGAAGTGTTTCAACAGCCTGATGCAAGGCTGGAGGCATTCATTTATACCAAGAAATTTGGAAGACAGCTATCTGGTCACCAACTGAGAGAAATCCATATTTGTGCTTATCCAAGGAAGATGACTCTACAGAATGTGAAAATTATCCAGCGATATCATAAATATTGTACACAAGTAATATTGTGTTGAAGGTATTTCAAAAATAATTTCAGAAGTGCATTGATAGGGAGCTCCCAGAAATTCTAGCAGGATTCAGAAGAGGATATAAGATGAGAGACATAATTGCTGGTATCAGCTGGACCTTTTCTGAAAGCAGAGAATGCCAGAAGTATTCTTACTTGTGTTTTATTGACTATGCAAAGACAGTCTATTGTGTGGATCATAACAAACTCTAGATAACATTGCCAACAATGGGAATCCTAGAAACCTTAATTGTACACACCTGGAAACTGCATATACCAATAGGAAGTCATTCAACTGAACAAGGGGATACTGCATGGTTTAAAAACAGGAAAGGTATGCATATGGGTTGTATCCTTTCATCATACTTATTCAGTCTGTAAACAGAGCAAACGATCTAGCATTCTGCACTATATGAAGAATAGCATGACACCAGGATTGGAGAAAGACTGACTAACAACCTGCCATTTTGAGATGATACAACATTGCTTGCTAGAAATTAAGAGCACTTGAAGCATTTATAGATACAGATCAAAGACTACAGTATTCAGTAAGTATAACACCACAATGAAAGAAAACAAAAAATCCTCACATCTGGACCAATAGATAATATTCACAATAAATAGAGAAAAGATTGATAATGTCAAGAATTTAATTTTACTTGGATCCATAGTCCTTGCTCATGAAAATAACATTCAATAAATCAAATGCTGTATTGCCTTTGATAAATCTGCTCCAAATTATTTTTTTAAGTATTAAAGCACACTGATGTCACTTTGAGAAATAAGGTATGCCTGACCCAAACCATGGTGTTGTCAATCACCTGAAATGCATGTGAAAGCTTAACAGTGAGTAAGAAAACTATAGAAGAAGTTATGCGTTTGAATTATTATGTTGATAAAGAATATTGTAAGTACCATGGTCTCTCTGAAGAAATAAACCTCTTTTGGAAGAAGTATAGCAAGAATGTGTCCCCTTAGACTTCATCACACATATTTTGGACTTGTTGTCATGAAAGACCAATCCCCGAAAAAGGACTTCATCGCTGGTTAAGTAGGGGTTCAATGATTAACAGGAGGATTTAAGTGAGATGGAAAAATATAGTTAATGCACCACAAGCATAAAAATAATTGTGAAGATATCACAGTGTTTTCACTTTGTTGTGCATAGTGTCACTAACAGAAATAATATTTGACAGGTTTTAAACTGTAATAATCCCATAGTTTTATTTCTTGTGTGGTTCTTCTCTGGTTCTGATCAAGTTAATGCTATCTCATCAGTGGCATTAGGTAATATATTCTTTCTTTTATTTCTGGAAACTTTATTTTTTTTTTTTTCTTAATGGTTTTACTATGTATTCAGTGAAGGTGAACAGGGCAGATCACCAGTTTTATATTGAACGAATCATTGCAATGCTTACAATTCACTCCATGCACAATCAGATAACCATAGCTACCTCTTTTACCCTATGTGTGTGATGTACACATACCACATTGAAAATATATATTAGTTCAAATGTCCAAAAAGGCACACTTTGTAAGCCAACCTCCTGCCCACAGGCACAATGCCTTTCTCAGTCCATGTGCCTATAATCCTCTGCTGCTCCATCTCTCTATACCATGGCTTCTACCACCATTTCTGGTGTCACCAGAAACTTTTAAGAAGGATCAACTTAAACCCTACAAATGCTCAATAGAATTACCCATTGAGCCTGTCTGGTAATCAACTTTTCTGAGTTGTTACTGTTGTTAAGTGCTGTCAGGTGAATTCTGACCCATAGCGACCCTTGATAAGGTTTCCAAGGAGTTTCTAGTGAGTTGAACCAACAACCTTGCAGTTCAAACAATTTGCAGCCTGACGATTACCACACAGCTTGTTGTTGTTGTTGTCAGGTGCCATCGAGTCGGAACTGACTCATAGCAACCCCATGCTCAGCAGAACGAAACAATGTCCGATTCTGGGCCAACCTCACTACGCTGCCACACTTGAGTCCATCAATGATGCCACCTGGCTGATCCATCTCGTTAGAGGTCTTCCTCTTTTTCTCTGATCCTCCACCTTACCCAGCATGACATCTTTCTCCA
>NW_006409011.1:786856-787567 GCF_000296735.1 Chrysochloris asiatica | reverse complement strand
TGAAGTCCTTGACAACTTCAATCTTTTCTCCATTGATAAGAATGTTGTTTATTGGTTCAGTGGTGAGGATTTTTGTTTTCTTGACAATGAGATCTAGGAGGTTGGTAATATAGCTTTGATCTCTTCACCTGTTATGTATCTGTTGCAGTCTTGGATTTCTTCTTGAGTTATTTTGTTGTCTTTATGAATGTGCTAACTGGAGAGGTCATTGATCCTTAAACATTCGGCAGCATTCTTCAGTTGAATGTCTCTAAATCAGAACTGCAAAGATTAAGGTGAAAAACACAGATATCAATGAAGAATTTGATGAAGAATTTTTTGCCACAACTGAGAAATTTTTCTGAAGGTGGTGAATGAATGGTCTTAAGTGTAATTGTTTTATTTTTAAATGTTATAAGTTTAAATTGTAGATACAGGGCCAAGTGTCTGTTTTCTTGTTTCCTTAAATTTAACATTTCTTTCCTTTCCCAAAGGTGTCTCTGCAACCTGGAGCCACAGAATCTAACACATACCTCTGAATTCCTACTCCTGGGCCTCTCAGAAGATCCAGAATTGCAGCCCTTCCTATTTGGGATCTTCCTGTCCATGTACATGATCACTGTGCTTGGGAACCTGTTCTTCATCCTGGCTGTCATCTCTGACCCTCAGCTCCACACCCCTATGTACTTCTTCCTCTCTAACTTGTCTTTGGCTGACATTGGTTTCACCTCT
>NW_006409011.1:781878-786285 GCF_000296735.1 Chrysochloris asiatica | reverse complement strand
AAAAACATTCTAGTCTATTGTATTGCTGCCATTTTTGGTGGTGTTCCAATCTCAGGGATCCTTTTCTCTTATACTCGAATTGTTTCCTCTATACTAAGAATCCCTTCATCCGATGGCAAGTATAAAGCCTTTTCTACCTGCAGCTCTCATCTGTCAGTTGTTTTGTTATTTTATGGAACAAGTATCGGTGTGTACCTGAGTTCAGTTATCTCACCTTCTCTCGGGAGTGGTGCAGTAGCTTCAGTGATGTACTGTGTGGTCACACCCATGCTTAACCCTTTCATCTATAGCCTAAGGAACAGGGATATTAAGAAGGCCTTGCAGAGATTCCTCAGCAGAGGAGAATAGTATCTATATTTGTACAATCTCATTTGCATTGGATTGGCAAAACAATCATTATTGTGGAACTGAAAAGCAGGCCCCTTTGGTCACATAATTTTAGTTGCTCATTATTTTGATTGATGTTTCAATTTTAATATTTTTCATTTAGCCTCTTTATTGGGAAGAGGACTGGAGGATTTCTGTAATCTGTGGTACACTATAATATATATCCAGTTGAGTTCTAGGAGTCCTGGTATGGCATTGTAAGCACTGGACTCAAAGTTGGCTTGAACCACACAAAATCGGCAGTTCAAAGCCAGAAGTCACTCCTTAGAAACATGATACAGGGTTGCTGTAAGTCAAAACTGGCTCAGACAGTACTTAACAACAAAAACAGTTGAGTTCTATGCCTCCAATGGAGCTTTCTGTGTTTGTCATCTATGATACAGGCACACTGATGAAATGCACAACTTTCTTGAAATAAAAAGTACAATCCACCAGCCTTCCAATAATTCATGCCTACAATTCATACACCATTTACATCTGTCTTATCAGTTTATGAAATTTAGGTGTACCAAGCTTGTTATTTGTCATTAAGCTAGGCTTCTTATGGGAACTATTTGATAAACTTTAAAGATACTTATGCCTGCATAGCACAATCAGAGAGTCTGACTTATTTAGATTGGAGAGACAGAAGATTTTTTTTTTTTTAAGTACCCCAGGAGGTACTTTGTTGTTGGTAAGTGCTATCAAGTCAGTTCCAACACATCACCATTCTGTATAGGGTTTCCTTGGAGTGACTGGTGAGCTTGAACCACCAGACTTGTGGTTCAAAACAACTTTGCAGTCCATTCCGGTACATTAACCCACAGAACCACATCAGGAGTCAGGAGGTACTATTGGACAACCAAAGCTGGAGACTACTGCTCTAAGTTCAAAAATAACTAATACATCTTGGGTCTTTATTGCTCATAAGCAGATGCTGAAGATCTTAAAGTGTTCAGAGCTCACAAGGATGAAGCTATGAAAAGATTTCAGACAACATGATTTTTCTCAATGTGTCTGATAATATTTCTTCAGATATATTTTATCCTCCATACAGTTGTTGTTGTTAATTGCCGTTGAGTTGATTCTGACTCATAGTGATCCTGTATAGGGTTTCCAAGAAGGAGCTGGTGAGCTTGTACCACCGACCTTGTAGTTCAAATGACTTTGCAGTGTGACACATTAGCCCACAGTGCCACAGGTGATAGATATGTGCTGGATTTTAAGCTCTTGTGTTTCTGCCCCAAACTCTCCTTTTTATACTAAAATTGATAATGCATGAGTCAAAATCCTCAAGACACCACACTGATTTTCTATCTGGCTTTCTTGTGATGTTTTTCCAATAGTTGTCCATAAAGATCATCACTTCACATAAGCCACCCTTTTGTTGTTCTAATTATCCTTTGGCTGGTCACTACTTCCTGCAGGTACTACCTCTTTGTTGTTCCTTTGTATATTTTATGTCATTCAGTCATTCTACAAATATCACATCATTATCTATATTAAAATTATAGTGTATTTTCTTTTTGATTGAAACCTGGTTGATACTTCACAATATGAATGACCAAGTATATTGCCATATGTCTGCAATTGCTACTGTTTCTGTTGTTAGCTGTTGTTGAGCTGATGCCAACTCAAAATGACACTATGACCAACAGACTGAAATACTCACTGCTCAATAATGCATCACACTTACAATCATGGCTACGTTGAGACCATTTTACAGTCTTTGTGCTAATTCTTCTCATTGAAGGTCTGCCTCTTCATTTACTGACCCTCCACTTTACCAAGCATGCTGCCTTTTCCAGAACCTTGTCCCTCCTGATAACATGTGCAAAGTACATGAGACAAAATCTTGGTATCTTTCTTCTAGGAGAATTATGGCTATAGCAGTTCCAAACAGATTAATTTGCTCTTTTTGGAAGTTTATACTATATTCAATATTCTTCACAGTTCAACGGACTCAATTCTTCTTTAATATTCAAAATTCATAGTCAATATTTCACTTATATAAGAGGCAAATGAAAATACTATGGCTTGAGTCAAATGCACATTAGCAACATCTTTGATTTTTAACATTTCAAGGAGGTCTTTTGCAACAGATTTGCCCAATGTCACGTCAGTAGGTATATTATGAATCCAAGTAAAATGAAATCCTTGGGAACTTCAGCCTTCATCCCATTTGCTGTGTTGCTGCTTACTGATCCAAGTATGAGGGTTTCATTTTCATATCTTGACGTGTAATTCACTTTGAAGGCTGCATTGTTTGTTTGTTTGTTTCAAATCTAACTCACTTTTTCCAGTCCTCTTCAATTTCAGTTTTGCCCACAGAATCCTTCAATATAGCTGATTTTTTCTCTTCAGTGCTTTAGCTTAAGAAATGCTGAGCATGTTCCTCACACGTCTTTTCATGCTTCACTATAATACTGTACTTTTGAAATATTCTGTTTAGTTCTTTTACGTCATCAATTCTTCCATGCACTTACAAGACTCTATTCTCAAGAACAAGTTTCAGAGGCTCTTCTGATATCTGTTTTGGACTTTTCTTTCTTTACTGTCTTTTTAATTACCTTGGCTGCATTCATGTACTATGTCCTCATTGTCTAGTTTTGGTCATTAATGCTCAATGTGTCAAATCTATTCTTGAGCCGGTCTCTAAATTCACGTGCAATGTGATCAAGGTCATACTTTAGCTTGTGTGAATTTGTTTTCATTTTCTTCATCTTCAACTTGAACTTGCCTATAAGCAATTTACTATGGTCTATCAGTTTCTGGTCTTGTCAATTTGTGCCCTTGTTCTAATTGATGGTATGGAGCTTCTACATGATCTGTTTTCAGAAATGTAGTTAATTTAATTCCTGTATATTCCATCCACTGAGGTCCATATCTTTCAATCACTGTATATTGCTGGAAAAAAGTATTTGCAATGATGAAATCTGTAGTTTTGCAAAATTCTATCTTATGATCCCCAGAATAATTTCTATCATCAAGGCCATATTTTCTAACTTCAGATCCCTTTTTGTTTCCAACTTTTACGTTCTAATCACAAATAAATATTATTAAATTTTGACTGCATGCTTGATAAATTCCATACTGAAGAAACTATTAAATTTCAGTTTTTCATCTTAGGAATTAGTGGTTGGTATATAAACTAGAATAATAGTCATAATAATTGGTCTTCCAGGAAGGAATATGGATATTATCCTATTACTGACAGCACTGTAGTTCAAGGTCAATCTTAAAATGTTCTTTTTGGCAATGCAACATCATTGCACTTTAATTTGTCATTCCTTTGTAGTAAATAGCATATTTGTCTAATTCAAAACGATGAGTACCAATCCATTTCAGCTCATTAATATCTAGATATGTATCTTCCTGCATCCCATTTCATTTTTGATCACTTCCAATTTTCCTAGGTTCAAACTTTGTACATTCCACATTTTGATTACTAATGGGTATTTGCAGCTGTTTCTTCTTCTTAATTGGCACCATAACACATCAGCAAAAGAAGGACCTGAAAGTTTTATTGCTTGAATGTCATTGTTGTTTTGATGTTGTAAGTGCCATCGAGTCATTTCAAACCAACTTTTCAGTCTTCTGCTTCCTTCCCTGTTATATAACTTACTACATTTAAAGTATTTAAACTAAATCTGGCAATTCATACAGACTCTATAAATACTAGAGCCTTTGTGTGGTGCTGTAGAGTAAGTACTTTACCACAAGGGAGGTTTGACAAATCACAACTCACCAGCCACTCCTCAGAACCTGATAAAGGGTTGATATAAGTTGGAACTGACTCAACAGTGCTTAACAACAACTATTGTTGTTAGATGCAGTCAAGTCGGTACTGACTCATATTTACCCTATGCACAACAAAAGAGAACACTGCCTGGTCCTGGACAAACCTCACAATAGTTGACACACTTGAGCCCATTGTTGCTGCCACTTTACCAATCCATCTCACAGGGCATCTTCCTCTTTTTCTCTGAGCCTCCATCCTACCAAACATGATATCCTTCTCCAGTTACTGGTCTCTCCTGA
>NW_006409011.1:770428-776633 GCF_000296735.1 Chrysochloris asiatica | reverse complement strand
TGTATTGTCCATTTCTGATATTCTATTATTAATCATTTGGACCTCTTTCTGTAGGTTTTGAATTGTATCCAATGCTGTATCTATCTTATCTGATTGGTTCTGTAGCACTTTCCTGACTTCTTCCTTATTTTTCTCAACTCCATTGTATAGTGTTTTCATACATTTTATAATTATTTTTCTGAATTCCTTCTCTGGCATTTCCAAAGCCTACCCATCTTCCAGTATGGAGTGTAGGTCTACTTCCAGCTCATTTTGCCTCAGTCACTTTATCTCGTTTCTGGACATGTGCAGATATAGTCATATGCTTCTGTTTTGTAGGCATATTCAGGGGTTATCTGTGGCCTTAATACTTAGATGGGTATGTATTTTGGTACTTTTCATGCTTTCTGGTTGCCTCCAGGTAGATGTGATTAGGAAATGAGCTTCCCTTTCACTCTTCTTCTTCAGAATTTCAAGATGCCACTGTTGGTCATTTTGACATAACTTAGGATTTGATTTTTGGCTTATTTCCACTTTTTTCTGCTTGTTCCGCACTGCAATCCCCATTCAGGCCTTTTTTCTAGTTGTAAACAGTTCAGGGCCAGCTGTGGACATTTGGTTTTCATTGGAAACTGTCTCTTTAAATTTCGAGGAGATCTATGCACATGCGTAGTAGAACCCTCTGAGGGTGGGGCTGGGGTGCTCACTAGCTGAGGCACCCCTGTAGTCTCCCGAATGGAAATAAGAATTAAAAAGAGACATGAATGTTTGTGTATTTATTTACTTCTGTTCTGTGGCAATGTAGGTTAATGTGTCAGACTGCTAAGCCATTGGAACTGCAAGGTCGGTGGTTCAAGCTCACCAGCTGCTCCTTGGAAACCCTATACAGGGTCACTATGGGTTCAAATCAACTCAACAGCACTTGACAACAACAACACATACTTTGTTATTTATTTATTTATTTTTGTGGAAGCAGGTTAATTTTGTTGCTCTCTTTTTATTGCTGGAGATGTTGGATTAAGGTGTTGATTTTTCTTCTTTTTTTGTTTTGGATATGTGCATTTATAGCTATAAAATGCCCTCTGAGAACTGCTTTTTCTGTTTCCCAAAGTATGTAGTATTCATGCTATCATTTTAATCAATAAATTTTTAAACTTCAGGCTTTATTATATGACACCATAGAACAAGCACCAGATTGTTAAACACACGCTCAATTATTCAAATACACCAGCCACTTATTGTAAAACCTATAAAGAATCTCTATGAATCAGAACCAACTCAATGGTATTTAACAACAGCATTACTGAGTAACTTTTAAATGGATGTTACTCAATTTCCATATATTTGATTTTTTTCCCCATTAACCTTACAGTTTTTTATTTCAAATCTTATAGCATTATGACCTAAGGAAAATGCTTTGTAGTATTTTGATGTTTCTGAATATATTGATGTTTGCTTTGTGACCTAACATATGTTCTCTCCTGGAGAATGCTCCATGTGCACTGGAAAAGAATATATACTCGAATGTAGTTGGATTGGTGCTCCATGTATGTCTATGAGGTAAAATTGGTTATTGTGTTGTTTAGCGGTTCTGTGACTTTGAGTTTCTTTCTAGCTGTTGTTCAATTAACATATTTGGTAAGTGTTATGTGTCAGAAATGGCTCAGTGGCAATGAATGGGTGGTGGGTAGTAATGGCAATGAATGGGTGGTGGGTTGTATTTGGTAGTTCCAAGTTGTGATGTTGTTGTTGTTAAGTGATGGTGAGTCCGATACGACTCATAGACACCATGTATAGGGTTTCCAAGGAGCAGCTGGTGAGCTTGAACTGCCAACCTTAAGGTTCAAAGTGACTTTAAAATCCAGCACATTAGCCCACAATGCCACACTATTATCCTGGTGTGGTGCTGGAGATATTCACTAGACATTAAGGTCAGTATGACTGCTAAGTGGGCAGTTCAAATCCACCAGCTGCTCACTGGAAACTCTATACAGGGTTGCTATGGGTCAGAATGAACTTGGTGGCCATAATAACAACATAGAGTATTAGGAGTTGAGTGAGGTCCACACATAGTATCCAGGGTTGTTGTTGTTAAGGGCAGTCAAGTCAGTTCTGACTCATAGAGACTCTGTATAGTTCAATAAGTTGTGGTTGAGTACCATACAGTCAAATCTGACTCATAGTCACCCTATAAAGAGTTTCTGTGGAGTGGCTGGTGTCTTCGAACCACCGACCTTGTGGTTCAAATCAACCTTGAAGTCTAGTGCATTAACCCACAACACTACACCAGGATTCCCCATATCATAGGTGGTGGTGGTGGTTATATGCCAGTGGAGTTGGTCTCAACTCATAGAGAACCTGTATATGGTTCCAAGTATATAAACCTTTCCTGGGCAGGAAGCCTCATCTTTCGTTTGTAGTTTTGAACTGCTGATGGTGAGATTTTCAGTGAACTTGCAACCATTACACTAACACAGCTCCTTATACCAGGGATTGTTGTTGTTGTCAAGTGCCATCGAGTCAGTGCCGACCCATAATTACCCTGTATAACATTTCCAAGGAGCAGTTGGTGAGCTTGACGTACTCTCCTCTAAAGTCAATTCATTACAGATGTTAATCACATCTACATGAATATCATCACTGCAACACCTATATTAGTGTTTGGTGAAATATCTGGAGAGTCCTATGTGTCATAGCATGATAAGCAGTAAACTGCTAACCATAAGCTCTGTGGTGAAACATACAAGTTACTCCTCATGACTGACTTGATGACACTTAAGAAGAACACCAACAACAATGACTAGCCAAGATGATACGTAAAAATAACTAACCATCACACTGGGAGTCCCTCAACAATCATATTCTTGGTCCATTTTCATGCATGTGAAGTTGCTCAATAAATCACTTCAACCTTCTTCCTCAAAAGCCTGAAGATCTTTCAGCAGAAAGCTATAGCAAGCTATTTGAGAAAAACATCTATTCCTCTGCCTCTGGTTACAGGATCCTGGAAGGCTGGAAGAAAGAAAGCCTGAGGGTGAGAGAGGGAAGTATGAATGCTTTCCCACACCTTCCCATTGCTATTCTAAGTATCATTTTCATATGAATGGCCTTGTCTGAATCTTATCATTTTGAGTGCACATACAAATAGCCTGGTGCAAGTCTTGCCTTCTGTCAGTATTTAAAGAGCAACTCTGGTAACCTACTGGTTATGAATCAGACTGCCAACCTCAAGGTCTGCAGTTCAAAACTACCAGTTGTTCCACAGGAGAAAGATGAGGCTTTCTGCTCCTTTAAAGATTAACAGACTTGGAAACCTGTACAGGGTCGCTATGAGCCTCAAGTGACTCCCTGGCACATAACCACCACCACCATAGATGATAAGCAGCTTTGATAGCATACTGGTTACCAGTTGGGTTTCTAAACTTAAGGTCAGCAGTTCAAGATTACCAGCTGTTCCATGAGAGGAAGATGAGACTTTCTGCTCCCGTAAAGATTTATAGCCTCAGAAACCCTGTACAACAAGGTCTGCCACTGCACACAACCACCATCACAATAGAAGATGCTGAAATGAAGTGCAACACAAAACTATTGATGTTATAAGAATTTGTGAGTTGAAATAGTATTGACCATTGTGAATCAGATAATCATATGACTTGGTTTGCCATGAATGACAAATTGAAGAGTAATGGTGTCACACTCATCACCAAAAAGCATATTTCAAGATTTATTCTGAAGTACAATACAACCAGGATAGCATAATATCTATAAACGTACAAGGAACCCTAATTACTATGTTGTTGTTGTTAAGTGTCAGTGAGTCAATTTCAAGTCATAGCAACTCTATATAGCGTTTATGAGGAGTGACTGATGAGCTTGAACCACCAAGCTTGCAGTTCAAACCAACTTTTCAGTCCAGTCCATTAATTCACAGCACTACACCATGAGTATTATCTAAATTTACACATCAAACACTAATGCCAAAGATGAAGAAACTGAAGATTTTTCCAACACCTACACTTTGAAATTGATCAAACACGCATTAGGATGCATTTTGATAATTACTGGTGATTGGAATTCACTAGTTGGAAATAATGAAGAAGGATCAATAGTTGGAAAATAAGTCCTTGGTGATAAAAAACAATGTGAGAGATCATATGATAGAGTTTTGTAGAATCAATGACATAAACAATATAAATATCAACTTTAAAAAATATAAATCATGGGCAAAATACTCATGGAGATTATCACTTGGAATACAAAGAAATCATTTCAACTACATCTGTGGACAGAGATTTTGGAGAAGCTCAATATTGTCAGTTAGAATAAAGTCAGGGGCACACTCTGGAATAGAACGTAACTTGCTAATCTGAAAATTCAAGTTGATGCTAAGGAAAATAAAAATAAGTCCACTTATTTGGTTCAAGTGTGGCAATGATAGTGAGGTTGGCCCAGGATTGGGCAGTGTTTCATTCTGCTATGCTTTAGGTCACTATGACTCAGTACTGACTCGATGACACATAACAACAACAACAAAACCAAATGAAAAAAAACAAATCTGTGGAGGAAGAAGTGCAGCCAGAAAGTTCCTTAGAAACCAGGATGGTTAGAATTCATCTCTTATACTTTGGACATCTTGTCAGGAAAGACTAGTTCCTGAGGAATGATGTCATGTTTGTTAAAGTGGTTGTAGTTTTTAAGTGACTTTGCATTGAAGTGACTTTTCTGGAGTAGAAAGCCTCATCTTTCTCCTACAGAGCAGCTTTTGGGTTCAAATCACTAACCATGTGATTTTCAGTCCAGTGCTTATCATATGGAGCAAGTAAGACCATCTATGAGTCTACAGTGGCAGCAGCAGCAATGTGCTCAAGTGTAATAGTAATTGTGTGGATGTCCCAGTACTGGGTCATGCTTCATTCTATTGTGCATAGGCTTGCACAACAAGAACAAACACAGTTCTAATCAGTACTTTTGTTTGCTTCCTCTTATGTACTCTCAGATGATTTATTTTATCACAACTAGAGAGATGAATTATTGACAGAACTCCCCATTGCACGTCTACCTGATCTGCCATCTTGGTTGTATTTATATCAATAGGGATGGTGCTGGAACTCTAAAACACATATAAAGGAATATTTAGAGGATTGGAGGGCTTACAGCTAGAGGAATTTGTAGGAGAATCAGAAATCTATTGTTTTCTAATTCAAGATGCTCAGCTATTCCTGAAGCAGCCATCTTGTGACAGAACATCTTGAATGTATCAGGATTGATATTGAAATCTAAAGTGACAGTTTCGACATAAAACCAAATGGCAACCCCTTGTCTGTCTGTCGTGCTGTGGTGGCTTGAGTTGCTGAAATTCTGAGGGTTCTGCCACTGGTATTTTAAATAACCAGCAGGGTCACCCATGGTGGGCAGGTTTTAGATGAGCTTAAAACAAAGACAGACTAAAAAGAAAGAGTGACAAACTACTTCCAAATTGTTAATCACTGAAAACCTTATGAATAGCAGAAAAACACTGTCAGATACAGGCCCAGAAATTGAGCCCCTCAGGTTGGAAGGCACTCAAAATACAACTGGGGGAGAGATGCATCTTCAAAGTAGAGTTGACCATGATGATGTAAATGGAGTTAAGCTAGTGGGAGAAAAGCATATAGAACCTTCATTTGCTGATGAGCCACAACTCAAAATGAAGAGAAACAGCTGTAAACATCCATTGAAAATCAGAACAAGGAATGTACGAAGTATGAATCTATGAAAATTTGAAGTTGTCAATAATGAAACAGAGCACATAAACATCTAAATCTTAGGCATTAGTAAGCTGAAATGGACTGGTATTAGCCATTTTGAATCTGACAACCACATGGTTTACTATGCCAGAATGACAAATTGAAAAAGAATGGTGTTGCATTCATCATCAAAAAAGAACATATCCAGATCAGAAATGAGGTACAGTGCTGTAAGTGATAGGATAATACCCACATGCTTACAGGGAAGCCCAGTTAATACCATTATTATACAAATTTATGCACCAATCACTAAAGCCAATGAGGATGAAATAGAAGAATTCTACCAACTTCTTCAATCTGAAATGAACAAACAAGCAATCAAGATGTATTGCTCACTATTGGTGATTGGAATGTAAAGGTTGGGAGCAAAGAGAAAGGACCAGTAGTTGGAAAATATGGCCTTGGTAATAGAAATGATGGTGGAGAACACATGATAGAAT
>NW_006409011.1:767655-768391 GCF_000296735.1 Chrysochloris asiatica | reverse complement strand
GGCAAATCTGCTGCACAGAAACTTTTCAAAGTGTTAAAGAACAAAGATGTCCTTTTGAGGAGTGAGGTGTGCCTGACCTAAGCCATGGTATTTTCAATAACCTCACATGGATGCAAAAGCTGGGCAGTGAATGAGGCAGAGATCATAGAAGAATTGATGCCTTTGAATTATGGTATTGGAGGAGAATATTAAAAGTGTCATGGGCTGCCAAAAGAACCAATGGATCTGTTTTGTAAGAAGTGCAGCCAGAGTGCTCCCTAAGGCCAGGATGGCCAAACTTCATCTCTCATTCTTTGGACATATTGTCAGGAAAGAACAGTCACTACAGAAGGATATCATGCTTGGTAAGATGGAGGGTCAGAGAAAAGAGGAAGACCCCCAACTAAATGGATTGTGCAGGTGACAGCATCGATGGTCTCAAGTGAGGCAACAGTTGTGAGGTTGGCCCAGGATGGGACATTGTTTCATTCTGCTGTGCATACGGTCACTATGAGTTGCTTCCGACTCGATGGTGCCTAACAACAGCAACAACAACAGAGAGGTGAACTCACTACTCGTCTGTCATTTTGTTGTATTGTGGTGGCTTGTGAGTTGCTCTGATTCTGAAAGCTATGCCACTGGTATTTTAAATACCGGCAGGATCATCCATGGTGGACAGATTTCAGATAAGCTTTCAGACGAACACAGACTAGGAAGAAGGAGTGAAGAACTACTTCAAAATATTTAGTCACTGAGA
>NW_006409011.1:742514-743226 GCF_000296735.1 Chrysochloris asiatica | reverse complement strand
CCAACAGACAGAGGAGGAGCAATGGATTCACACTCCTTGGCCATGCCCCAGTGGAGACACAGTGCAACCCAATGAGTGCTGCAGGAGACAGGAATAGAAGAGCGATTGCCATGAGCACTGATTTCTCGTCATCTGGATGAACAGCTCAGTTGAGATAACAAGAAAGGAAACCACAATGGAAGGATTTTGCTAATAGTCTTATGAAGTTTATATTTTTATATTGTGTTTATCTGAGGACTTCAATTCTGAGTTCTGTTCTCAGTCACCATATGTAGTTTCCAAAGGCATCGTTCTCACAAGAGCAGAAAATGAGTACCTATTGTTGTTGTTAAGAGTAAGTTCCTATATATAGTGACCCTGTATAGGGTTTTCAAGGGGGGATTGAACCACTAACCTTCAGTTATGGATATTGTCCTTCAGCACCACATCTGGGTTTCAAACTATCCCCTTTTGTATTAAGTGTGGTTGAGTTGGATCCAACTCATAGTGACCCTGTATAGGGCTTCCAAGCAGTGATTGTTGACCTTGAACGGCTGATGTTGCAATTCATAGTGACCTTGCTGTTCAGTGCATTAGCTCACAGCACCACACCAGGACTCCAAAAAATCCTACATCACCTGATAGTTCAAGGCAGTCTCTCATCCAAGTATTAACCATTCCTTACCTTGCTTATCTTCCAATATTACACAAGATAGGACTCATTGAGGATTGT
>NW_006409011.1:740995-741618 GCF_000296735.1 Chrysochloris asiatica | reverse complement strand
GCACTGTTTCCCTGCAAGTTCTCAATCTAGAGTCACCAGGAAAGAGAAATGGAAGCTTAGAATATTGGCTATATTCCCTATAAATATAGTCTCCTCCTCAGAAACATAAATAAGATAAAATAAGGCTTGTATGTGTCTATGTCATTAGTTTTCTATGATACTATTGTTTTCCATTTAATTTTATTGACATATCATTTAATACAATTGATAATTAGGTTATTGTTAAGTGCTGTTGAGTCAGTTCTGACTCATAGTGTCCCTGCTTAGGGTTTCCAAGTAACAGCTGTTGACTTTGGACCACTGAGCTTTCACTCTAACTGACCTAGCAGTCCAGCACATTAACACATAACACCACATCAGGACTCCAAATAGTTAGGTAGATTTAATACAAAAGGGAGACAGAAAGAAAAAGGGAGTAAAAATCTTACAGTGTGGATGGAGACATATTAAAAACTTTAATTCATTCATGCTTAGGTTTCTTGAGTTAGGTTAAGCTTTCATTTCTCTGTCATTTTCTGAAAATAAAGTGATTCAATCTTTCATGGCCTTATAATTCATAAATAAAGCAGTTACCTCCATATGATTCAAATTCTGCTTAGAAAATCATGTAGATATTTATTAAT
>NW_006409011.1:740322-740895 GCF_000296735.1 Chrysochloris asiatica | reverse complement strand
GAAGCTTAGAATATTGGCTATATTCCCTATAAATATAGTCTCCTGCTCAGAAACATAAATAAGATAAAATAGGGCTTGTATGTATCTATGTCATTAATTTTCTATGATACTATTGTTTTCCATTTAATTTTATTGACATATCATTTAATACAATTAATAATTAGGTTATTGTTAAGTGCTGTTGAATCAGTTCTGACTCATAGTGACCCTGTTTAGGGTTTCCAAGTAACAGCTGGTGACTTTGGACCACTGAGCTTTCACTCTAACTGACCTAGCAGTCCAGCACATTAACACGTAACACCACATCAGGACTCCAAATAGTTAGGTAGATTTAATAAAAGAGGTAGACAGAAAGAAAAAGGGAGTAAAAATCTTACAGTGTGGATGGAGACATATTAAAAACTTTAATTCATTCATCCTCAGGTTTTTTGAGTTAGGTTAAGCTTTCATTTCTCTGTCATTTATCTGAAAATAAAGCGATTCAATCTTTCATGGCCTTATAATTCATAAATAAAGCAGTTACCTCCATATGATTCAAATTCTGCTTAGAAAATCATGTAGATATTTATTAAT
>NW_006409011.1:737090-738609 GCF_000296735.1 Chrysochloris asiatica | reverse complement strand
AGAGAGACTTTAAATACAATTAAGCAGTAAGTTTTTACCAGGTAGCTGTCTATCAAAAACTCTTGGCATCGATGAGAGAGTGTCTCTAGTCCTTCATCAGTGTGTTGAAATATTCTCCATTGTGTTATATCAATTCCTGGAGCTTTGTTTTTCAGCAATACAAGAAATTAAGTGCTGTATTGCCTTAGAGAAACCTGCTGCAAACTATTTTTTAAAGCATTAGAAAATAATGATGTCAGTTTGAGAAATAAGGTGTGCCTGACCCAAACCATGGTATTTTCAATTACCTGAAATGTATGTGAAAGCTGAACAGTGAAGAAGAAAATCATAGAAGAATCTATGTGTTTGAATGATGATGTTCAGTAGCAGTATTGAAATACCATGGTCTATCAGAAGAATTAAATCTCTTTTGGAAGAAGTACAGCCATAATGTTTTCCCTTGGACTTCATGTCACATCCTTCGGACATGTTGCCATGAAGAACCAATCCCCAAAAAAAGGACTTCGTTATTGGTAAAGCAGAGGTTCAATGATAAACAGGAAGACTTTAAGATATAGGGAAAAATACAAATAATGTGCCTCAAACATAAAAACAAGTGTTTCAGTTTGTTGTGCATAGTGTTGCTAACAGAAATAATATTTAACAGATTTTTTACTGTAATTGGCCTATAGTTTTATTTCCTTGTGTGGAGCTTGTCTGGTTCTGACTAAGTTAAAGTTACCTCATCAGTGGCATTAGGTAGTATGTTATTTCCTCTTCTAGTTTTGGAAACAATTTTTTCTTAATGCTTGTATTGTGTATTGAGTGAAGGTTTACAGGGCAGATCATCAGTTTTATATTCAATAAATCATTGATATGCTTACAATTCCCTCCAAGCACCATCAAAAGCAATATTGACCTCTTTTACCCTGTGTGTGTGTGTGATATACACAAACCACATTGAAAATATATGTTCGATTAAATGTCCTAAAGGCACACTTTGCAATCCACACTCCTGTCCACATGCGTACTGCCTTTCTCAGTCCATGGACCTATAGTACTCTGCTTCTCTAGCTCTCTATACCATGGCCTCTACCACCATCTCTGATGTCTCCAGAAATGTTTAAGAAGGATCAACTTCAAGCCTGCAAATGTTCAGTAGAATTCCCCATTGAGCCTTTCTGGTTCTCGAATTTTCAGAGTCAGGAGGTTGGTAATATTGCTTTGCTCTCTTCACTTGTTATGTATCTGTTGCAGTCTTGTATTTTTTCTTGAGTTAGTTTTCTGTCTTTGTGAATATACCAACTGCAAATGTCATTGATCCTTAAACATTCTTCGGTAGTCTTCATCTGAATGTCTCTTAATCAAGATTGCATAGATAAAAGTGAAAAGCAAAAAACTCAGTTAAGAGTTTGAGGAAGAAATGTCTTGCCACAATAGAGAATTTTTTCTGAAGGTGGTATATAGTGTTGTGTGATTTCTTTATTTGTAAATGTTATAAATTTAAATTGTAAACACATAACAAGTGACTTTTTTCTTG
>NW_006409011.1:723768-735934 GCF_000296735.1 Chrysochloris asiatica | reverse complement strand
ATTGATGTTTCAATTAAAATATTTTTCATTTGGCCTAAATTTAGATGAGGGGATTGGAGGACTTCTGGAATCTGTGGTACAATCTAATATATGACCTGTTGATTTCTAGGAGACTTGGTGTGGCATTGTAAGATAAGCCCTGGACTGCAAGGTCGATTTGAATCACAAAATAGGCAGTTCAAAACCACAAGTCTTTCCATAGAAACTCAATACAGGTTTGCTATACGTCAAAACTGGCTCAGCCAGCACTTAACAATAAGAACAGTTGAGTATGCCACCAATGGAGCTTTCTGTATTTGTCATCTTTGACACAAGCATACTGATGAAATGCACAAGTTTCTTGAAATAAAAAGTACATCCACCACCCTTTCAACAGTTCATGCATATTATTCATATCTGTCATATCAATTTATGAAATTTAGTTGTAACAAGCTTGTTATTAGTCATTAAACTAGGCTTCTTATGGGAACCATTAGATAATCTTTAAAGAAACTTATGCCTGCATAACACAACCAGTGATTCTGACTATTTACAGTGGTGAGTAAGCAGGTTTTTTTACAGTACCACAGGAGGTACTTTGTTGTTGTTAAGTGCCATCAAGTCAGTTCCAAACCATCGCCACTCTGGATAGAATTTCTGCAAAGCGACTGGTGATCTTGAACCACCGAACTTGTGGTTCAAACAAGTTTTGCAGTCCATTCCAGTGCATTAACCCACAGCACCACAGCAGGAGTCAGGTGGTACTAGTGGGCAACCAAAGTTGGAGACTACTGCTCTAGTTCAAAAATAACTAATACATCTTGGGTCTTTATTGCTCATGAGCAGATGCTGAAGATCTTAAAGTGATCCGAGCTCACAAGGAAGAAGATATGAAAGAATTTCAGACAATATAATTTTTCCCAATGTGTCTGATAATATTTCTTCAGATATCTTTTTACCTCCATACAGTAGACATGGTGATATGTGTTGGATTTTAAGCTCTTGTGTCTCTGCTCCAAACTCTCCTTTTTACACTAAAATTGATAAATGCCTGAGTTAAAATCCTCAAGGCACCACATTGATTTTCTATGTGACTTTCTTGTGATGTTTTTCCAATAGTTTTCCATAAAGATGACCACTTCACATAAGCCACCTTTTTGTTGTTCTAATTATCCTTTGGCTGGTCACTACTTCCGGCAGGTACTACCTCTTTGTTATTCCTTTGTTTGTTTTAGGTCATTCAGTCATTCTACAAATATCACATACTTATCTATATTTAAATTACAGTGTATTTTCTTTTTTGATTGAACCTTGGCTGATATTTCACAATATGAACAATAAAGTGTATTGTCATTTGCCTGCAATTGCTACTGTTGCTGTTGTTAGCTGTTGCTGAGCTGATGCCAACTCAAAAGGACACTATGATCAAGAGAATGAAGCACTTACTGCTCAATCAAGCATCACACTTGCAATCATGGCTACACTGAGACCATTTGTGCAGTCTTTGTGTTAACTCATCTCATTGAAGGTCTGCCTCTTTATTCACTGACCCTCCACTCTACCAAGCATGCTGTCTTTTCCAGAAACTTGTCCCTTCTGATAACATGTGCAAAGTACATGAGACAAAATCTTGGTATCCTTCTTCTAAGGAAAATTATGTCTATAGCACTTCCAAACAGATTAATTTGCTCTTCTGGAAATTTATTCTATATCCAATATTCTTCACAATTCAAAGGAATCAATTCTTCTTTATTATTCCAAATTCACTGTCAATCTTTCATTTATGTAAGAGGCAAATGAAAGTACTATGGCTTGAGTCAAATGCACCTTAACAACATCTTTGATTTTTAACATTTGAAAGAGGTCTTTTGCAGCAGATTTGCCCAATGTCTCTTCATTAGGTATTATGGATCCAAGTAAAATGAAATCCTTGGCAACTTCAGCCTTTATTCCATTTGCTGTGTTGCTGCTTACTGATCCAGGTATGAGGATTTCATTTTCTTATGTTGATACATAATTCACATTGAAGGCTATATTGTTTGTTTGTTTTAAGTCTAACTCATTAAGTGCTTCTAGTCCTCTTCAATTTCAGTTTTGCCCACAGAATCCTTCAATATAGCACCTTGACTAATTGTTTTCTTCAGTGATTTACCTTGAGAAATGCTGAGCATGTTCCTCCCTTTTGGTTTTGTAACACCACATCTTTTCATGCTTCACTACAATACAGTACTTTTTCTCCTAGAACTGCTCTTTGTAATCTTCTGTTCAACTCTTTTACATCATCATTTCTTCCATGCACTTACAAGACTCTATTTTAAAGAACAAGTTTCAGAGGCTCTTCTGATATTTCTTTTAGGTATTTCATTCTTTCCTATATTGTTAATTAACTTTGCTGCATTCATGTACTATGTCCTTGTTGTCTAGTTTCGGTCATTAGTGCTCAGTGTGTCAAATCTATTCTTTTTATTTTTTATTTATAAGTTTTATTGTGAATTATGTGACAGTTTACATGGGAAAACATCAGTTTTACATTCATCCTATCACATATTGTTTCATTGCCATGGTTACAATCCTCTCCATGCATTACCAAACAACAAAAGTGTGCATCCTATAAGCCTGTTCCCCTGCCTCTGTCGTCAGCACACAGCCCCTCTTCTTCCCTGGGTCCTGAGTTCCCAGCTGTTCCATCTCTCCAAGTCATCATCTCTGCCTCTATCTCAGGGATCACTGCCTCTCTGGGTAGGGGTCCGCTCTCTGCTCTTCTCCCTTCTTGTTTCCAGGGACCTCTGCTCCCAGCCTGCAAATTCAATCACTCCCCTCCTTGCTACAAAATGCCCACTTTTACATTTACAACCTTCACAATCAGTCTGGGTAACAATTATTCACCCTTGCATCACAAGACACCTATCTGCATTTCCTTTAATCAGTCCAGCCTAGACAGATTGGATACTACTCACTGGAGATTCTACCTTCCTCCACGCCCTCTGGATTTACATTTCCTCTTGAAAGCTTGTAAGCCAGTCACTTCTTGCCTTTGTAGCCCCCCACATTTTGGACAGCCAATGTCCAAGTTGCCTATAACTGTCTACTCTGTGTATGGAGGGGGTGGGAATTATCCCTGCTGCAAAGATTTGTTCCCTCTTTTAAGCTACTGCATCCATAGATGTAGGTCAAGTTCACCAAATTGTGTCAGATTACTCTTTTTTTCCTCTTCTTTCTTCTTCTAGTTGAGCTCTGATCACTCCTAGTAATTGAGGCTAGGTCAAATGGGTATTATCTGCAAATGTGGGTGCTCTTGTGGATATGCCCTCACTTCTTGTCCACTGGACACCTCACCCTCCACTCCAGTCTCCATGGCTATGTCATTGACTCTGGGCCCAAGAGTCTCCAGGTCTTGCCACACTACAGGCCAACCACCTGGGTTCATAGCAGTCTATTGACTATTGTAGGGCTTAGCTTGCAGCCTCATAGGTGTTTTTCCCTCAATTCCCCTTGTCAGTGGCGAATGTGGTCACCCATTGGAGCGTGTATTCCCATTAAGTCTTTGTCTTAGAAGGGGGTTTACTCTGAGAGGACCAGACCCTTTGCCTTGATATTTCCTGGGTGGGCAACTTGCTTGTTCTTGTAGTAATTGGTCTGTCTGCCTCTGTTGTTTTGTGTTTTTCCTGTCAGTCTTTCTTTCAAGAGGTATCTTCTTTTCTAGCCACTCCAGGCTGGTCTCATTGGGAAATTTCCATCCTCTCAGGGGGGAATTTCCCACTTCTGAAGATTCTGGATGCTGTTCAGGATTCCACCTATAGTCTTATGTAATGCAGAGGCTCCGCAGGAAGCCTCCTTCACTGGGCACGTTGTTTCCACATTTTTAGGTATTCCAATCAGTTATAGGCAGAAGACAGACTTACAAGCTTTCTGTGGTGATATTTCTGGCTTTTCCTTTCTCTCCCTTTCCAGTGTCTATTTTATAATGTAATGCAAGGAATACCAAGATTCAGTAGAGAGCCAAGCATCTTAACATTATTTCCCCCTTTTTCCCTATTCCAACCATGTCTCAATCTGTGTACCCCCAAGCCCAGTTGTTCCAAGTTTGTGTACACATTATTATTTACCTCTGTCCCACTTAGCCCATGTGAACCTGCCTACTTGTTCTCCCCTTTGCTTTGTTCTTCCATTCTCCTTTCCTCTTTTGTGTATTGCCCCCCTCCACAACCCCCTAACTATCTTTTGTCTATTCCCTGCCCTGTGCTCTACCTTTCCATCCCTCCCTTCACCCTACCCCCAACATCCCAGCAATCAGCAAAGAATCTCCCCACCCCCCTTTAGTATGCATTCTTTCCCTTAGTCTTTTACAGTAGTGGTCCTATGCAGTATTTCTCTTTTTATGACTGACTAATTTCACTCAACATAATTCCCTCAAGGTTCAGCCATGTTATGTGGTGGCTTGCCGCTTCCTTGTTATTCTTCAAGTTAGCATAATGCTCCATTGTGTCATAGTTTGTTTATCCATTCTTCAGTTGATGGGCACTTTGGCTGTCTCCATCTCTTTGCTGTTGTAAGTAGTGCTGCTCTGAACATTGGTGTGCATATATCTTCTTGTGTTGTGGCTCGTATTTCTTGTGGGTAAATGCCAAGTAGAGGAATTGCTGGATCATATGGTATTTCTATTTTCAAACTTCTGAGGAAGCTTCATATTGCTTTCCAGAGAGGTTGGACCATTTTGCAGTCCCACCAGCAATGCATGAGTGTCCCAGTCTCTCTACATCCCCACCAGCATTTATTGTCCTAACTTTTTTGATCTTTGCTGTTATTGCTGGTGTGAGATGATATCTCATTGTTGTCTTGATTTGCATCTCTCTAATGGCTAGTGATTGTGGACATTTCTTCATATGTTTGTTGGCTGCCTGGATCTCCTCCTTGGTGAAGTGTCTGTTCATGTCCTGTGCCCATTTCTTAATTGGGTTATTTGTCTTATTTCTGTAGATGTGTATTATTTTCCTATATTATAAAAATGAGTTCCTTATCTGATATGTCATTGCAAAGCATTTTTTTTTTCCAGTCTGTGGGTTCCCTTTTTACTCTTCTGGTGAATTCTTTTGATGTACACAAGTTTTTAATTTTTAGTATGTTCCACTCATCTATTTTGTCTATTTTTGTTTGTGTGCTCCTCACAATGTGTGGTAGTCTGTATATGCCCTGAATTAGCACACTCATGTTTGTCCTTATTTTTCATTGGTGATCTTCATAATTTTGGGATTCACATTTAGATCTTTGATCCATGTTGAGTTCATTTTTGTATAGGGCATGAGGCAAAGGTCTTGTTTCAATCTTTTACATATCGTTTTCTAGTTCTACCAGCACCATTTGTTAAAATCACTGTCTCTTCCCGATGCAATGTGCCTAGGCAGTTTATCAAAAATCATTTGGCTGTATGTGGTTGGGTTAATATCTGGATTCTCAATTCTGTTCCATTGATCAATGTCTCTTTCATTGTACCAGTACCAGGTTGTTTTGACCACCGTAGCCATGTAGTAAAGTTTGAAATTGGGGACTGAGAGACCTCCAACCTTGTTCTACCTTTTAAGCAGTGCTTTGCTTATCCTGGGTCTCTTTTCTTTCCATATAAAATTAGTAATTGTCCTTTCCATCTCTTTGAAGACTGTTGCTGGAATCTGGATTGGGATTGCATTGTATGTGTAAATTGCTCTGGGAGTGTTGACATTTTCACAATGTTGCATCTTCCTATCCAGGAACATGGTATGTTCTTCCACTTTTGTAGATCTCTTTTGGTTTCTTGTAGTAGTGTTTTGTAATTTTCTTTGTACAAGTCCTTTGTTACTATGGTTATGTTTATTCCTAAATATGTCATCCTTTGTGTGGCTATTGTAAATGATATTTATTGCTTTCCTAATGTCCTTTTCATCGCTATCCCTATTGCTATAAAGAAATCCAATTTATTTTTACATGTTGGTTTTAGAACCTGCCACTTTGCTGAATCTTTCGATGAGGTCTAATAGTTTTTTTTTTACTGAGTCTTTGGGGTTTTCTATGTATATGATCATATTGTCTGCAAATAAGGAGAGTTTTACTTCTTCTTTGCCAATTTGGATACATTTAGTTTCTTTATCATGTCATATAGCTCTGGCTAAAACTTCCAGCCCAATATTGAATAGGAGCAGTGATAAAGGACATCCTTATCTGGTTCCTGTTCACAGGGGGAAGGCTTTCAGTTTTTCTCCGTTGAGCGTGATGTAAGCTCTTGGTTTTGAATATATGCTCTTGATTAAGGTGAGGAATTTCCCTTCGATTCCTACTTTGTTGAGTGTTTTTATCAAGAATGGATGTTGGATTTTGTCAAATGCCTTTTCTTCATCAATCAACATGATCATGTAGGTTTTTTTCCTTTTTCTTATTTATATGATGGATCATGTTGATTGTTTTCCTGATGTTGAACCATCCTTGCATCCCTTTTATGAAATCCACTTGGTCATGAAGTATTGTTTTTTTGATGTGCTGTTGCATTCTGTTGGCTAGGATTTTGTTGAGAATTTTTGCATCAATGTTCATGAGAGATATTGGTCTATAATTTTCTTTCTTATTGTTGCCTTTCCCTGGTTTTAGTATGAAGGTTATGCTTGCTTCCTAAAAAGTATTAGGGAGTTTTCCATCCTCTTCTATATCCTGAAATAGTTTCAGTAAAATTAGTGAGAGTTCTTCTCTCATTACTTAGTTAGAGATTAGTATTGCCACTTCTGCTTGTTTATTGTTGTAGTTGGCTAGGTAAATTTTTTCCATCCTTTAACATTTAGTCTGTTTATTTTTTTCTTTGTGTGTAAGGTATGTCTCTTGAAGGCAGCATATTGATGGATCTTGTTTTCTTATCCATTCTGCCTCTCTTTGTCTCTTCACTGGTGCATTCAATCCATTGACATACAATGTAACTATTGATAAGTATGAATTGATTGCTGTCATATGTTACTTTTTTGGTGTTGCTGTTCCTTCTTTGATTCTGCTTTCCTTCTTGTGTTGTATTTGTGTTTTTTTTTAGTTGTTTCCTTCCTAGTTTCTATGTTCACTTGCTCTGCTTGGGAATTCATTTTTATAATATGTTGTGGAGTATTAACTTTCTTTGGGGTTACCTTGTAGTCTACTAACTTTTCTCTGCATTTAAAATACTCCATTGTAACCTGTAATTTACCTGGCATCCCCACCACCTGGACTTCTGTTGCTGCATTTATCCCTTTCTTGACATTGATATATTTTTGGCCTTCGGTTGATCTCTCCTCCCCTTTGAGTTTTTGTAGTCTCATTCTGTTCTGGACTCTTCTATCTGTTGACTGTGTTCCAGGGGTTGTCACCATACCTGTCAATCTCTGTTTGTTGCTTATTCTTGTTGGATCTCAGTCCACAGAACTCCCTTTAGGATGGTTTGAAGAGCTGGGTTGGTTTTGATAAAATCTCTCAGATTCTGTTTATCCTGGAATGTTTTGATCACACCATCATATTTGATTGATAGTTTTACTGGATAGATGATTCTTGGTTGACAGTTTTTTGTTTTTTTTTCTTGTAGGGCTTTGTATATGTCTCCCCATTGCCTTTTTTGCCTGCATGTTTTGTTTTGAATAGTCAGAGCTTAATCTAATTTGCTTGCCTTTATAAGTTATATTTCTCTTCTCCCTGACCACTTTTAGTATTCTTTCCTTGTTTTGATTTTGGATAGCTTGATTATTATATGTCTTGGAGACTTTCTTTTGGGGTCTATCCTTCCTGGGGTATGTTGGACTTCTTGAGTGTTTATTTTCTCATCTTTCAAGATGTTAGGAAAATTTTCTTCCAGAAGATCTTTGACTATCTCCTCTGTGGACTTCTCTGATTCTTCTTGTTCCAAAATGCCAATAATTCTTACATTATTCCTCTTCATGTTATCCAGCATGAATCTTAGACTCTCTTCAGATTGTTTTATCCTTTTAGCTGCTTGCTGTTCTATCTTGGCAGTATGGAGCGATTTGTCTTCCAGTTCGCTAGTTCTTCCATCTCTTCTAGTCTCCTCCTTTCCCCTTTCAGCCTATTGTCCATTTCTGATATCTTATTATTGATCATCTGGACATCTTTTTGCAGGATTTGAATTGTTCCCAATGTTGTGTCAATCCTATTTGATTGTTCCTGTAGTACTTTCCTCACTTTTGCCTTATTTTCTTTGACTCCATTTCGGAGTATTTGAATTTGTGTCCATATATCATTCTTCTGAATTCCCTGTCAGGCATATCCAGAACCCACTCCTCCTCCTCTCTAAAACCTTTGTCTGTCTCCAGCTCATTTGTAGCAGCTGCTATCTTTTGGTTTTGGATGTGTTTCGATAATGTCTGTTGTTTCTTATTTGTCATGGTTATTATTATTTTATTATTATTATTAATATGTTCAAGAGATAGGCTTCCCTTATCACCTGTAATGCATAGCAGGTGTTGTTAGGTCTTGTCTCAGGAGTATTATGGTGTATTCTTATAGTTTGGCTATATGGCCACAATTCCTGTCTCTTCTTAGGTGACATAGGGAGGAAAAGCTCCCACCTCCCGGAGAGATGTGTGATCAAAAGAACCAAAAGCAGAAGTAATATAGACACATTGACAAAAATCATGACTTTGGAGCAGAGTTGCAGCTTTGGTCAACTTTCCCATGCTACTCCATAAGTGTATGTGCACATAGAAGCCTCCAGCAAGGGTTGGAGGTGACCCCTCTTTCAAGCCCCTCCTCTAGCCACTACCTTATAGGTGGGCAGATATTTACTGGGGAGTTAATGGGAGGAAGATCCTCCACTATTTTTGATTCTGGCTATTCACAGTGCAAATCTCAGGATGGTTGAATCCTATTAAGCTGAGGTTTTGGTTTTGCAAATTGCCTTGTATTGAACAGTTTGGCAGTCTCAGCAGGTGTAGGTTGCTAGCACAATAGCTGGAAATTCCAATCTGCTGCCTGGAAGGAAAGTGAGGTGCCCTACTCTGGGCTCAGCACAGGCTCAGATTTGGGGCCCCTGATGATGTCATAAGTCGCCGCCCAGCTCTTTCTCTCTGTATGGTGGGAAAACTGTTCCACCTGATGTCCGGGCTGAGAACTAAAGTTGGGACAGGGAAAAAGAGATGTGTGTAGTTTCCCCTGGTTTGCTGTCTGCTTCTCCCTAGTGTTGGAAACACCACTCTCTGAACTGGTCTGGCTTTAACCTCGCCCTCTAAACTCTGCCATCGTGGGGTAGTCACCGAGGTCCAGCCTCCAGATTCCTAAGATGCCTGTATTTTCCTTGTAGCATGATTTTTTCACACATGTGAGACTGAAAGACTGCAATCCTGAATCTTATATTAGATCCGGATCTCTGGATTTACTCTATGAGCTCTTCCTTTGTGAGATCCCCCTCCCCTCTCATCGGAGCATACCCTACCTGGCTTTTCTGGCTTCCGCCTCAAACTGGAAGTTCTGTAAAATCTATTCTTGAGATGGTTTCTAAATTCAGATGCAATATGATCAAGGTCATACTTTAGCTCATAGGAATTTGTTTTAATTGTCTTTATCGTCAACTTCAACTTGCATATAAACAGTTTATGGTCTATCAGTTTCTGTCCTAGTCAGTTTGTGGCCTTGTTCTAATTGATGATATGGAGCTTCTACATAGGTTCAAACTTTGTAGATTCCACGTTTTAATTATTAATGGATATTTGAAGCTGTTTCTTCTTTGTAATTGGTACCAGAACACATCAGCAAAAGAAGGGCCTGAAACCTTTATTGCTTGCATGTCATTGTTGTTGTTTCATTGTTGCAGTCTAGTGCTTTCTTCCTTGTTATATAAGTTACTACATTTAAAGTACTTTGACTAAATCTGGAAATTCATATGGACTTTATAAATATTAGAACCTTTGTATGGTGCTGTAGAATAAGTACTTTACCATAAGGGAGGTTTGACAAACCACAACTCACCAGCCACTCCACAGAACCTGATACAGGGTCAATATAAGTTGGAACTGACTGAACAGTGCTTAACAATAGCTATTATTGTTGTTATGTGCAGTCAAGTCAGAACTTTCTCATATTGACGCTATGTACAACAAAAGAAAACACTGCCCTGCCCAGTCCTGGACCAACCTCACAATTGTTGCCATATTTGAGCCCATTGTTGCTGCCACTTTGCCACCCATCTCTCTGGAGGTCTTCATGTTTTTTATCTGACCTTCCACCTTACCAAAAATGATCTCCTATTCCAGCTACTGATCCCTCCTGACAAAATGTTTGAAGCATGAGAATTGAAGTTTGCCCATCCTGGCCTCCAAAGATCACTCTGCTTGCAACTCTTCCAACACAGATCTGTTTGTTCTTTTGCCAGCCCATGACACTTTCAATGTTCTCCTCCATCACCATAACTCAAAAGCATCAATTCTTTTATGGACTTCCTTATTCACTGTCCAGCTTTCACATGCATATGAGGTTATTGAAAATGCCATGACTTGGGTAAGGCGCACCTTAGTCCTCCAGCTGAGAGATATTATTGCTGATGCGCCATGCATCTTGGCTGAAAGTAGAGGATACCAGAAAGATGTTTACCTGTGCTTTATAGGCTACACAAAGGCTTTAGATTGTGTGGATCATGACACACAAAGGACAACATTGAAAAATATGAGTGTTCTTGTATTCTTAATTGTGCTCATGGGGGACTGTGTACATGGACCAAGAGGCAGTTGTTTGAACATAACATAGGAACACTGAATGGTTGAAAATTAAGAAAGGTGTGTAACAAGGTTGTATTCTTGTACCATACGTATTCAAACTGTATGCTGAGCAAATAGTCCAAGAATCTGGGTTATATGAAGAAAAATGTGGCATCAGGATTAGAGGAAGATTCATTAACAACTTCTGATTTGCAGATAATGCAACCTAGCAACAACTAGAAATAAAAGATATACATATTCCCTGCTTTTTGAATATTTACTTTTAACTACTTCACTTTCATGAAAGATGTATATTAATACCTGTTTTTGCTAAGCAAAAGAAATCTTGTAGGAGAATATGTTTGACAGGCTGAATACAACTATTCCTCTGTTTGTAGCGACCTCACTTACTCTAACTAAGTCACCATTAAGTAACCTTGGAGGTTCAGGGTTCCATCACCATTCCGCCTTTGTTCACCAGTTACATATGCCACTGCGTCTTTTGGGGGAGTGCTGAGACTCAAATTTGAATTTCACATCATATGAAATTCACATTAGTTCACAGAAAAACATGGCTTTCCACAGTAAGTAACCCTTAGTACAACTACTATATTACCATCATGGTGTTACCAGCCTACTTCTCTGATCTCTTGACACCTTAGAATACGTATCAAGCTATTAGTCTGTGCCAAGACAAGCCAGAGGAGGATTTTTGCTTTAACCAAATAAAAAGGTGAAAAAAAAGACAACAACAACAAAAAAACTAGCCTTAAGGTTTTGTTCTGCAGGGAGCTAGTAAAGATGTATTATACATTGTGTATATTCTGATGTGGCACTGTAATATCATCAGTGGACTGTGACCCATAAAGTCGGCAGTTCAAACTTACCAGCTGCTCCTGGGAAAGCCTATACTGAGTCGCTATGCTTTGGAACTGTCTCAACGACACTTACCAACAACAAAATTCACCTGAGGGAGTAAGAATGATGTCACAAAAACCCTTCTTTCATAACTACACTTAGCATCTCAGCAACAAGCTACCATAGCTTTAAACTATGTCTTTGAACACTATATGCTAGTGATATTTTGGATTTTATGTGTTATTTAGTATAATTTCTAAACCTGAGAATATTCAAAAATGTCAATGGTAATTATTTCTTCAATTTGGCCATTTCAAACTATGAAAGTTTTCATAAGAATGCTCAGCTTTTAGATATCTGGGGAATCCTGTGTTATCATTTGCTTGCACTTTCCTAAGCAGTTCCTAAGTGACAAGCAGTTAAGCATATCCACTAAATGAAAAGTTGATGATTTGAACAAACCCAATGATGCCTCAGAAGAAAGAGTGTGCAACCTACTTCTCAAAGGTCACAGTTACTGAAAATCCTATGGAACACAACTCTACTCAGGCACACAAGGGGTTACCAGAGTCTGAACTGACAGATTGTTTTTTGAGGTTTTGATGTTTTTATACTGGTGAGCATATTTTAAGTTTATACTACAAAAA
>NW_006409011.1:720796-722233 GCF_000296735.1 Chrysochloris asiatica | reverse complement strand
TTTAAATGGCCAGTAATGTTCTGGAGAAGTCCCTGTTGTAGGATGTCATTCTGGAAAAGGTAGAAGGATGGTGACAAAGAAGGCTACGCTCACTGAGCTGCATTAACACAGTGGTGGGCTCAAATATAGCAACAATTGTGAGGATGACACAGGACTGGGGAAGATTCATTTTATTGAACATAAGATTGCTATGAGTCAGAACTGACTTAAATTTCTGGAGTAAATGATGAGCCTTAAGCAACTCTTTCCTGCATTCTGTCAACAAACAGATTTGCCACAATAATTTCTCTGTTCTTAAAATTTTATAAGAACTTATTCAGTATGAAGGATCCCTGGTGTTATATATTTAATGACTTGGTTTCTTACTGCTGTTCAAACCCACCAACAACTCTGTAGGAGAAATAAAGCAATCTACTTGTGTTTATGTTGTTGTGAAGTGCTGTCAAGTCAGTTCCAACACACATCAACCTAGTATAGGGCTTCTGAGAAGCAGCTGGTGAGCTGGAACCACTGACCTTGCAGTTCAAATACCTTTAAGTCTGGCGTATTAACCAGCAGCGCCACACCAGTACTGCACTTGTGTTTATAGGGATGGCCTATTTTGTCCTGTAGGACCAATATGTGTCAAAATAAAGTTTATAATAACAGGGTTATTGAACATGAGTATTGTCATGGAGTTTAACATTAATGTTATTTCTACTCTTCTAGAAAGAAGAGGTTGTTAAAGAATTGACAAATATTCCAAAACTTGTCTCATAAAATAAATACACATATAGATATCACCAATAGCTGGAAAGACACAGGACTTGTCTTTTGATTTCTATAATAAAAGTTAATTAGAATAGACTATAAAGTGATGTTAGCAAGATGGTAGAGTAAGCAATTCTAAATTCCCTTGCCTTCCCCCCACACACATACAGGAACATTAAAACACATGCAGAAATAATTTGTCAAAACTTTAGTCAAAAGTGTACAATCAAATGCTAAATCAATAAAAAGGCAACTTGAAAATAAATGTAATACATGTTAACAAATCAAAGAGGAAAAATATGCATCTCAATGAATGCATAAAAGATATTGGAGAAAATTCAGCATCCTCTTATCTTAAAAACACACAGTTAACTAGGAATAAAGAAAAAATAATCCTCAATACGATAAAAAAAAAAAAAAAAGCCTATGAAAAAACCCACAGCGCATGTCAAATTGCACAAACAAAAAGCAAGACTGTTTCTGATCATTTCCACTTAATACACCCACAAGGCATTGGTTTTACTGGAAATTCTATCAGTGCAAGTAGGTAAAATAGAAAATAAATAATATATGTGATAGTTAAGGTTGTATATTAGTTTGTCTGGACCAAGAGTCACAGTGGCTTGTAAGTTAAGAAGTAGTAATCCTCCATGATGAGATCTAATCTAATATAATCATCTCAATAAT
>NW_006409011.1:718019-719186 GCF_000296735.1 Chrysochloris asiatica | reverse complement strand
GTGACTGACTTTCAAGTTTTCAGGAGGGAACCTAGATCCAGAGGGCATGGAGGAAGAGTCTCTAGTGAGTGGTATCCAATGTGTCTAGGCGGGCCTGAAGAAATGAAATGCGGATAGGTCTCTTGTGATACAATAGTGAATAATTGTTATTAGGACTGATTGTGATTGTTGGAAATGTAAAGGTAGATGTTCTGCATCAAGGAGTTGAGTGATTAACTTTTCAGTCTAGGAGTGGAAGTCCCTGGGACAATTAAGAGAGAAAAGCTGAGTGCGGCCCCCTACGCAGAGAAGCAGTGATACCTAAGATGGAGGCAGAAAAGATGACATAAAGAGATGGAGCAGCTGGGGACTTTAGACACAGACAGGGAGACGGGCTGTGTGCTGATGACTGGGGGGCAGGCTTGTAGTGTATTACCCTTTGTTTGGTTGATGATGAATGGAAGGTATTGAAATCATGGCAATGAAACCATATACGATAGGATGAATGTAAAACTAATGCTCTCCCATGTACACTATCACATAATTCACAATAAAACATTAAAAAAAAGAAAGAAAATAATGAAATGTTGAGGTTGAGAGATGGTTAAAAAATAAATGTTAAAAGTATTAAGAGAGAAAAAAAAAAAAAAAAAAGTGCAGCCAGAATGTACCTTAGACACCAGGATGGTTAGAATTCAACTCTTACACTGTGGGCATCGTGGCAGGAAAGAGCAGTTCCTGAGGAATGATGTCATGTTTGTTAAAGTGGTTGTTGTTTTTAAGTGACTTTGTGTTGAAGTGACTTTTCTGGAGTAGAAAGCCTCATCTTTCTCCTTCAGAGCAGCTTGTGAGTTCAAACCACTAGCCATGTGGTTTGCAGTCCAGTGCTTATCATATGGAGCAAGGAAAATAATCTATGAGTCTATCGTGGCAGCTGCAGCAATGTGCTCAGGTGTAACAATAATTGTGTGGAAGTCACAGGACTGTGTCATGCTTCATTCTATTGTGTATAGGCTGGCTATGAGTCAGAGTCAACTTGATGGAACCTAACAACAAGAAAAAACATAGTTCAAATCAGTACTTTTGTTTGTTTCCTCTTAAGCGCTGTCAGATGAGTTATTCTATCACAACTAGAGAGATGAAGTCACCACTCATCTGTAAGTTTGTCGTATCATAGGCTTGTGAATT
>NW_006409011.1:713083-715129 GCF_000296735.1 Chrysochloris asiatica | reverse complement strand
GTCATGGTGTTGGAAAAGAATATTAAAAGTGTCATGGGCTGCCAAAAGAACCAATATATCTGTTTTGGAAGAAGTGCAGTCAGATTGCTCCTTGGGGGCCAAGATGACCAAACTTCTTTGCTCATACTTCAAACATATTGTCAGAAGGACCAGTTTCTGGAGAAGGATATCATGTTTGTTAAGGAGAAGGTTCAGAAAAAAGAGGAAGACCCCCAAAGAGATGGATTGGCCAAGTGCCAACATCGGTGAACTGAAGCGTGGCAACAGTACTGAAGTTGGCCAAGATCTGGCAGTGTTTCGTTCTGCTGTCATAAGGTCACTATGGGTTGGTGCCCACCCAATGGCACCTAACAGCAAAAACAAAAAGATGAAGAAGTTTACTATAAAAATGATTAAAATTATGCCTAAAATCACATTTAAAGTCTTGCAATGCAGATTTAAAATTAACTTCTTTAAAGCTATATTGTTGTTGTTGTTGTCAGGTGCCATCGAGTCAAAACCGACTCATAGTGACCCCATGCACTTAATGGTTACCATTTGGTGTAAACTACAATAAGCCTAACCTTGACAATATTATATTTAGTCATTAAAATATATTTGGAAGATCAGCACAATTAGTTGAAATTAGATAAAGTGGAATCTGAGTCTCAATAAGGTCAGTGAGTTGCCAAAGGAATTCAGTTTCTAAGCCAACATCCAATTGGAAGGTGTGTCATCAAATGCCATATTCCATTTATTATTGGTGGATACTTTTCCATGTTAAAAATAACTATACCATTTCCTAACAAATATTAGAAGTCTCTGATACAAGTAATCCATTCTATTTCCCTATCCATGGTATTAATCATCTAGTATCAATCATTCTAAGTCTTGATGATTAAATAGGAACAAGGAAATAGAAAACAAGAAACTATTAGGGAAAATGTACCATGAAACAACAAAAGGAAATATTATTTCAGATACATCAAATTTCTTGGCCATTTTTAGGTTTTGATAAATCTATATATGTAACTAGGTCCTAGTGTAGACAGGATCCATAAAGTCTCAATCATAACCAGAGAATTAGAATATTTTATTTTTTTTAATAGGAGTTATTTCTTCCCATGAACTGATGTAGTGTCATCCTCTGTCAAGTGTATTCTATTCTGTAGTAATCAAGGTTTCTCATCAGTAAAGCTTGTAGGTGATTTAACCCAGTGGTGGTGGTGTGCTATGGAGTGGTTCTGATTCTAGCAACCCTCTATTGGGTTTCCAGGCTGTAGATCTTATTGAAAGCAGAAAGCCTCATCTTTCTCTCATGGAATGGCTGACATGTTCAAATTACTGACCTTAAGTTAGCAGTCCAGCCCATAAGCCCACTATGTTACCAGGATTCCTTAACTCACTGGTAAAAGACAGAAAATTTAGGTGTTAACTGGACCCAAATTGCTCCCTCAGAAATTATGCCAATATTTCTAAAGGTCATATGCATAAACATGTATTAGAACAGAGAGTACATACAAAGATGACAACACATGGAAACACTCAATATTCATAAGACTGTTACAAGTGAAAGGCAAGAGCTCCTGTTAGCCAAAAACAAGAACCTTGGTTACCCTAAGAAAAATAAGAAAAAACCTAATGTACTCATAATGATTTGGTGAACTGATTATCTTACAACATCAGTAGGCAACAATAATGGTGTCAAATATAACAGCAATTGTGAGGATAGTGCAGGATAGGG
Source organism: Chrysochloris asiatica (assembly GCF_000296735.1). Classification (NCBI taxonomy): domain Eukaryota; kingdom Metazoa; phylum Chordata; class Mammalia; order Afrosoricida; family Chrysochloridae; genus Chrysochloris; species Chrysochloris asiatica. Next base: position 713,406 of record NW_006409011.1, on the reverse strand, counting down.
TAGAGCCTCATTCTGTTGTGTATAGGGTCCCTGTGCATGCAAATGTCTCAATGGAACCTAACAACAACAACAACAGAACACCAATAGAGTCAGAATAACTGGAACTATGATATCACCGCTTTAATTCTCAGTTATATTTTCTTGACAAAATTTACAATGCATCTGTTTTTCCTGAGCATGCTTCCTTTTTTATTTGTTTCAGTTTTTATTGTGAACTGAGTGATAGTTTATATGGGACAACATGGGTTTAACACCATTGTATTGCAATAATTGCAATATCCTCCGTGTATCATCGTTCAGCAGTATTAGCTTCCATTCCATTT
>NW_006409011.1:709846-712916 GCF_000296735.1 Chrysochloris asiatica | reverse complement strand
ACATTCTGCTTATGCTGTTCTCCCTTGATGGTCCTAGGGTTCTTTGTTCTGTACTGTAAGATTAACGTATCCCATGTTTGTAACAAAACTTCTACCTTTACAGCTGTAGCAGTCAAAATTATTTATCATAAATATTAGTTACTATTGAATCATAAGAATCTTATCCCCATCTCTTTTTACCAGACCTGTCTAGACAAGAATGAAAAATGTTAAGTGGGGTCGCTACCTTCCTTCCTGATCATGTTTCTTAATGCTCCAATTGTAGACACTTCACAAATACCTTTATTTCCCTGTAGAGTTTAAAGTCAATATTTAATAAAGAAAAGTGAAAACTCCATGAAAAGTATTCAGTAACAGAAGTTGCTTAAATATTTATACAAGGACCGATAGAACTAACAATGCAGAGGTAGTAATGAAGCCTCACTTCACTAAAGTGACTCCATCTTGCAAGTAAGAGGACTATGAAAACCCTTTGAATATGAAGCTGGATAAGGGAACTTTCCTTTTGCAAGTAAAGAGGTAATTAGTATTAATCCTTGTTTATACTTCCTTATAGATAAATTGAGGCCTGGTGTGCTTTATTGCAAAATTGATTTGAACCATAAGGTCAGCAGTTCAAAATCACCAGTCACTCCTCAGAAACCTTATACAGGGTCACTATGGGTTAGTACTGACTTTAAGTCACTTAACAACAACTACATAGATAAATAAGGTTCTCTGATGTTGCTATTTGGTAAGCACTGAACTGTTAACCACAAGGTTGACAGTTCAATATCACCAGCTACTCCATGGGAGAAAATGAGTTTGTCTTCTCCTGTGAAGTTATATGAACTCAGAAACCTTATGCAGTATAACTCTGAATTGGAATTGACTCCATGGCAGCAGGTTTAGTAGGTATAGATGAATCAGTAGTTAACCTCCACCCCAAAGGTTATTACTGAAATAAAGGAAAAAACAGCCGTGTATATCTTGTGAAACTCCTGATACTAACACTAGATTATCTGCTGCACAAGAACTCTTGAAGGTGTTGAAGAACATAGATGTCAGTTTGTGGACTATGATGCGCCCGAACCACTGTTCAGCTTTCACATGAATCAATAGCCTCTTATGCATGTGAAAGTTGAACAGTGAGTAAGGAAGACCTTAGAAGAATGGATGCATTCAAGTTATTGGTGTCAGAGAAGAATATTGAAAGCATCATGGCATTCTAAAAGAACAAATAGATCTGGGATGGAAGAAATACAGTCACAGTGGTCCTTGGAAGACAGGATAGTCAGACATCATCTATCATACATCACACATATTGTCACTGGAGAAGGATATCATTGGAGCAGTCACTGGAGAAGGATGTCATGTTTGGTAAAGTGGAGGGTTGGAGAAAAAGAGGAAGACCCCCAATAAGATTGATTGGCACAGTGGTAACATCAATGAACTCAAACATAGCAACGATTGTGAGGTTGGCCCAGGTTTGGGCAGTGGTTTATTCTATTGTGCATAAGGTCGTTATGAGTCGGTATCCACCCAATGGCACCTAATAACAACAGCCTGAGATTACCTAAATTTATCACTAAAAATCATGCCTGCTGCAGACAGCATGTCAACATGAGTTGAGATAAACAGAGCAACAAAGATGTTACTGAAATTCCTCAGACTCCTACCCCATGCTCAAGATTCCAATATATTCTTCTTCCCTTTATCCCTCTGGGAACCAGCCTTAAGAGGGCATGAAGTTCCTCTGCCTCCTGCACATTGCTCTGCCTTAAACCTTGCTTGCTTCACCACACTACTGTCTGAAATACTTAACTTTCTTGATTGTAGATAGTAGTGATCTGCCATTTTTGTAGTAATAGTAACCTCAGAAAGAAGCTACCACAACAACAACTAAGAAAACAGATACAAGAAAAATGTTGTGCTTCTTAGGGTGTGGTGACTTTTACTGATATTAGTTAGAAGAACCTAGCAATGAATTCAAGTGGAAAACCAGAAAAGAGTATTAGAGATCTTCCCTTCTTTGAACCCAGCATCATAAATGATAAAATAATAATTTGGAGAATGGAGAAAACAGATTATTAAAAAGCACACATGACCAACTTTATGTTCTACAAAACAGAGGCAGTGGTGTATCATTGGTAGAATTATTCTCTTCTACATGGAAGGCCAAGGAATCCTGGTAGTGTAGTAGATTATGAGCAGTCCATTCCAGCAAAAATCATGAGGAAATATACCTGAGTAAAGCATCCTATGCAAGAAATGTCTTTTCTTTGTGTCTGGATGTTCACCAGCATCTTTGGGACTGTGGTGGTGATTCAACAGATATCAACAAATGACATATTCGACAGTAAGAAATACATGGGGGTGTGGAGGTGGGGGTCCGGGCTGATGGCCAGGATGATGAGCAGATTCCCAAGCACAGTGACCAAGTACATGCACAGGAAGAGTCCAGAGAGGAGAGCTGAAGTCCAGGTTCATCTGAGAGGCCCAGTAGGATAATCATGTTTCCCGACATTCCTTTCTATCAACTCAATTGTATATTTTTGTTTTATTTACAGTCAGATGTAATACATATCAAAGGCTGTGCTCTTTGATATTCATCAGTAAATGTTTTAAGCCTGATTCACTTTCAGCAAACAAGATTGTATCATCTGCATATTGCAGGTTGTTAATGACTCTTCCTACAATCCTGTAGCCACGTTTTTCTTCATAGAACCCAGCTTCTCAGATTGTTTGCTCAGCATACAGGTTGAATAAGTATGGTGAAAGAATACAACCCTATCTCACACATTTCTTAAATTTAAACCATTCAATGTTTCCATGTTCTGTTTTAAAAACTGTCTCTTGATCCATGTACACATTCCTGATGAGCACAATTAAGTGTTCCAGAATACTCGTACTTCACAATGTTGTCCCGAGTTTGTCATAATCCACACTATCAAAAGCCTTTGCATAGTCAATATAGCACAGGTAAACATCTCTCTGATATTCTCTGCTTTCAGCTAAGATCCATCGGACATCAGCAATGATATCCCTCATTCCATAAGGGACCTTATTGGTATTTAAAATACTGATATTT
>NW_006409011.1:707974-708635 GCF_000296735.1 Chrysochloris asiatica | reverse complement strand
TCCATCTTTATCTTTTGTGCTTTTTTTTTTTTTTTTGCCTTAAAGTTTATTTTATCATAGATTAGTACTGCCACTCCTGTTCATTTTGGATTTCAATTATCTTGGTATATTTTTTTCTGACATTTGACTTTTAATCTGTTTTTGTCTCTGTGTGTGAGATGTGTCTCTTGCAGACAGCATATTGAAGGATGTTTTCTTATCCATTCTGCCTCCCTTCGTCTGTTAACTGGTGCATTTAATCCGTATACATTCAGTGTAATTATCAATAGGTATGGATTAATTGCTGCCATTATGTTTGTTTTATTGTGATGTTTCTGCTTTCTTTGTTCTGTGTGTCTTCCTTTGCTGAGTTCATATTTTTTTGTTCTTTCTTGTGAGTTTCCTTATTGTTTTAATGTTTCCATGCAGTTATTGGATTTTCATATTCTTGGTATGTTGTGAAGTGTTAATTTTCTTTGAGGTTGCCTTACAGTCCATTAACTTTTCTTTCTATTTAGTGCAGTCTATTTTATCCTGTAATCTACCTGACCTTTCACCTTCCACCTGATCTACCACCATCTGACTCTCTGTTCCTACGTTTTTACCTTCTTTTACATTGTAATTGTTTTGATTATAGACTGACATCCCAGATTCTCTGACATTGTTCTCATAGTTTTGTTCT
>NW_006409011.1:700848-707250 GCF_000296735.1 Chrysochloris asiatica | reverse complement strand
AGGTGTTGTCTGCCTCCCTGGTATTGGCAGATGGTATTGGTTCTTGCCTGGGTTTTGGTCTTTTATAGAGTGTGATTGTAGGTTGACTATATAGCAGTAGTTGCTGATTCTTCTTGGATAATATCGGGATAGAAAGGGTCCTCTGAATGTAGAAGGGAGAGCATAAAACAGCAAAACAGCACCAGCAAAAAACTAAACAAAACAACAACAAAAAAATTTAGACTGAATGCTGTAGACTATAATCACAGAAAAGGGAGAGGAGGGAAAGAAGAAGAAGAAAAAAATCCGTAACCTAATATGAGTATAACTTCAATGTTCTCTCTTTAGCTTCACGCTATCAAAGCTGCCTGAGAGATATCAAGATTCCACTTTTGGTTGTTTTCCTACACCTCAGGCTTTAATTTAGTTTTTGGCCTGTTATATTTTTAAACTCTCTTTCCCTCTCTACAGCACTGTCCTGGCCTTTCTCGTACTTAAGAAAAATCATGATCAGGGCCTGCTTTTGGGCTCAGTATCTGTGCGCATGCATGGCAGAAAAAATCTACCAGTGGTGAGGGTGGGTGGTGTCCATTCGCTCAGACACCCCCACTTCAGTCAACAAAATGGAGGAGTGCAAACAGTGGGAGGCCAGTGACCAGATACCTAAACTAACTAAATAAATAAATCAGAATGAAACAAAACCAACAATGTGTATTATCCACCTTTTCTCCAAGTTTCCTGTGACATCTTTCCATGGTGTTTCTACTGCCCTGCTTGGTCTTGCCATTTGGTCTTGCCCAAGATGTCCGCTCCGGCCCTCCAAGCCTGGCAGATTCAAAAGCCTGAAATTTCTTACTTCAGCTTCAAGTTCCACTAGCTATAAGCTTTAAAACTTTAAAAATATTCCAAACTATATGGTCCCTAGCTCTGCCCTGGATCTGCTTTGCCTGGTATTCTGTGATATGACTGGCAACAAACTTCACTGCACCTCCACCCTTCTTCTGTCTGGGAGTTTTTTGATGAACTGATCATTTCCAATTTTTTTTTTTTTTTTTTTTTTTTTAATAGGTCTGTTCACATCTTCTACTTCACTCTGTGTGAGTTTAGGTAGGTCATATTTTCTAAAAATGCATCAATCTTTTCTAAGTTTTCAAATTTGTTGGAGTACAATTCTTTGTAGTATTTTGTTATTATCTTTTTGTTTTCCTTTGATTCTGTTGTCACATCACCCATGTGGTTTCTAATGCCTGTTATTTGTGTCTTAAACCTCTTTTCTTTTGTTACATTTTCCAATGGTCTGACAATTTCATTAATCATTTTTAAGAACCAGCTTCTTGTCATGTTTATTCTTTCTATAGTTTTTCTGTTTTCCACATCATTTATTTCTGCTTTGATATTTATTATTTCTTTTCTTTTAGTGACTGTAGGTTCCCTCTGTTGGTCTGTTTCTAGTTTCTGGAGATGCTGTATTAATGTGCTAATTTTAGTTCTTTCTTCTTTGTGGGTGTGCGCATGTATCATAATAAATTGTCCTCTCAACACTGATTCTGTGGTGTCCCAAAGATTTTGGCATGTTGTGTTTTCTTTCTCATGTGTTTCTAGGAACTTTCTGAATTCATGTTTAATTTCTTGTATTATCTAGTTGCTCTTCAGCAAGGTGTTATTCAGTTTCCATGTATTAAAATTTATTTCCTTGGTCTTTTTATTGTTGATTTCTAGTTTTCTGTTATTGTGGTCAGAAAATATGATTTGTAGTATTTTGATATTTGTTCATTTGTGGAGGCCTGCTTTGTGACCTAACACATGGTCAATTATGGACCATGTCCCATGGACACTGGAGAAGAATATATATTGTGCTGTTGTTGGGTTGAATGCTCTGTATACATCCACAAGGGCAATTTGGTTGATTATGCTGTTTATTTCCTCTGTAGTTTTGTTGAGTTTCTTTCTGGTTGTCCTATCCCTTTTCAAAAGTGGCATATTAAAATCTCCCACTATAATTGTAGTTTTATCTATTTCTCTCTTCAATTATAGTAGGATTTGCTTTATATATCATGGTGTTCTTTCATTGGGAGAATATATATTTATTTTAGTTATGTCATCTTGCTTAGTTAACCCTTTTATCATTAGATAGTGTCCTTCTTTATCACTTACGATGATTTTTGTCTGAAAGTTCATTTTATCAGAGATTAGTATTGCCACTGTTGCTTGTTTTTTATTGCAGTTAACTTGGTATATATATTTTTTCCATCCTTTAACTTTTACTCTGTTTTTGTCTTTATGTGTAAGGTGTGACTCTTGCAGGTTGCATATTGAAGGGTATTGTTTGCTTATCTTTCCTGCCACTCTGTCTCTTCACTGCTGCATTTACTCTATTGGCATTGAATGCAATTATCGGTAGGTATGGATTAATTGCTGTCATTATTTTAATTTTTTGTGGTGCGGTTTGCTCCTTTGTTCTGCATGTCTTCTTGTGCTGTGTTCATATTTTTTGTGCTAATTTTTCTGTTTCTTCTTAGTTTCTTTTAATACTTCCTTGTTCTACTTCTATTTCATTTTCATGGTAAGTTGTGAGGTATTAATTTTCATTGGAGTTACCCTATAGTCTATTAAGTTTTCCATGAATTTATGACAGTCTATTGTATCCTGATATCTACTTGACCTCCTCATCTTCTGGATCTCTGTTCCTATAATATTCCCTTGTTTGACATTGCTAATATTTTAGTCTGTGGTTGGCCTCACAGGTCATCTGAATTCATTACTATAATTTTGTTCTGTTATGAACTCTACTATCTGTTGACTGAGTTCCAGGTGGTGTTGAAACGTCGCTGGTATTGCAACTCAATCTCTGGTTGTTTTCTGTTCTTGCTGGTTTTCATTCCAAAGAACTCCCTTTAGGATGTTTTGAAACACTGGATTGGCTTTGACAAAATATCTTTGCTTCTGTTTATTCCAGAATGTTTTAATAGTACCATCATATTGATTGACAGTTTTGCTGGATAGACAATTCTTGGTTTGCAGTTTTTTTTGTTGTTGTTGTTTTATGGTTTTATATGCATCTTGTTGTTGCTTTCTTGCACTTATGGATTCTGCTGAGAAGTCAGTGCTTAATCTGATTTGCTTGCTTTTGTAGATGACATTTCTCTTTTCCTTGGCTGCTTTATTTTTTCTTCCATCAACTTTTTCCTAAAGAACAATTTTTTTTTTCTCTTAAATGTTTTATTGTGAATTATGTGATAGTTTACATGGGAGAACATTAGTTTTATATTCATTCTTTCATATATCATCTCATTGCCATGGTTACAATACCCTTCATGCATCATCAACCAACCAAAGGGTATACCCTGCAAGCTTGCCCCGCACATCCCCCAGGTCTTCGGCACACAGTCCCTCTCCCTCTCTGGATCTAAAGTCCCATCTGCTCCATCGCTCCACGTCATCATCTCTGCCTCCATCTCAGGCATTACTGCTTCTCTGGGTAGGGTCCTGCTCTCACTCTCTTCTCCATTGATCGTCCTAAAGACCTCTGCTCCTAGACTGGAAAGTTAATCACTCCTTTTCTTGCTATAAAACGTCTACCTTTACATTTCCAACCCTAACAATCAGTCCTGATAACAATTATTCACTACTGTATCACAAGAGACCCATCTGTATTTCATTTCATCAGCCCCACCTAGTCAGATAGGATACTACTCACTGGAGATTCTACCTTCATCCAGGCCCTCTGGATCTAGGTTCCCTCATAAAAGCTTGTAAGCCAGTCACTTCTTGCCTTTGTAGCCCTCCACCCCATTTTGGGTAGTCAATGTCCAAGTTGCCCATCCCTGTCTATTCTGTGTGTGGAGGGGATGGAAATGATTCTTGCTGTAAGGATTTGTTTCCCCTTTTGAGCTACTGCTTCCATAGGTGTAAGTCAAGTTCATCAAATTGTATCAGAATACTTTTTTTCCCTCTTATTTCTTCTTCTGGTTGAGTTCTGATCATCCAGTCATTGAATCCAGGTCAAGTGGGTATTATCTGCAAGTGTGGGTGTTCTTGTGCATATGCTTTCTCTTCTTATCATCTGGATGCTTCACTTTCCACTCTAGTTCTCTTTAGCTATGTTACTGACTCTGGGCCCAAGAGTCCCCAGGTCTTGCCATACTGCTGGCCAACCAGGTCTTCACCCGAGTTCACAGAAGTCTATTGAACATTGTATGGCTTAGCTCGCCACTTCATTGCTGTTTTTCCCTCACTTCCCCTTATCGGTGATGAGTGTGGTCACCAATCAGAGCCTGTATTCTCATTGAGTCTTAGTCTTGGAAGGGGGTTTGCACTAAGGGGACCAGACAACTTGCCTTAAAGTTTCATGGGAAAGCAACCTGCTTGTTCTTGTAGTAACAGTCGGTCTACCTATGTTGTTTCATATTTTCCTGTAGGTCTTTCTTTCAAGAAGTATCTTCTGTTCTTCTAGCAGCTCCAGGCTAGTCTGCTCGTCCTTTCAAGTGGGAATTTCCCATCTCTGGAGATCTGGATATGGTTCAGGCTTCCACCTATAGTCTTATGATTTGCAGAGGCTCCACAGTATCCTTGGCTGCTTTTAAGATTCCATACTTGTCTTTATTTTGAAGAGCTTGATTATGATGAATCTTGGTGATTTTCTTTTGGGATCTATCTTTCCTGGGGTACATTCAGTTTCTTGAATGTTTCTCTTCTCCCACTCTAGATATTAGAGAAATTTTCTTCCAGTAGATCCTGAACAATCTTTTCTGTGGAATTCTGTGATTCTTCCTGTTCTGGAATGCCAATGATTCTTAAGTAATTCCTCTTCATGTTATCCAGCATAAACCTTGCATTCTCTTCACATGTTTAATCCTTTTTTCTGCTTGCTCTTCTATCTTAGCATCCAGCTCACTGGTTCTGGCTTTCATCTCTTTGTCATCCAGCTCACTGGTTCTGGCTTTCATCTCTTCAATTCTACTCCTTTTTCTTTTCAGGAAAATTGCCTGTTTCTATTATTTTATTATTAATCATCTGGATGTCTTTTTGCACGTTTTGAATTGTTTCCAATGCTATTTTGATATTCTTTGATTGTTTCTTTAGCACTTTCCTAACTTCTTCCTTATTTTCCTCCACCCTTTTTGGAGCATTTGAATTTGTTTCCATATAAGTCTTCTTAATTCCTTCTCAAGGAGATCCAGAGTTTGCTCTTGTACTGGAAAGTCTGTGTCTGCTTGCAACACATTTATCTCAGTTACTTGTTTCTGTTTTTGAACATGTGGTGAGATCTCTAATTGTGTTTTCTTTGATATTTTCAAAAGTTAATGTGGGTTTTTAATGCTTAAATGGATGTATATTGCATTTTTATTAAGCTCACTGAGTGTATCCTGGTAGATATGATCTGGAGATAGGTTTCTCTTTTCAAATGTAAGCCTAGCAGCTGGTAATGGCTCTTGTCAGGTCCCAATGGTGGGATTTTATGGGGTATACTTGTAGCTTTTTCTTCTTTTTCTTAGAGGAAGACCCTAACGAGATGGATTGGCCAGATGGCATCATTGATGGAGTCAAGTGTGGCACCGGTAGTGAGGTTGGCCCAGGATCAGACATTGTTTCATTCTGCTGTGCATGGGGTCACTATGAGTCAGTTCCGACTCAATGGCACCTGACAACAACAACAACTTGTAGCTTGGATATATGAGCACAGTTGTTGTCTCTTCTTGGGTAAGGCAGAGGGAGAAACTCCCACCCCCAGGAAAAGAGTGAGGTCAAAGGACCAAAGACAGAAACAATATAAAAACAGAGACAGAAACCTCCAATCAAAAACAAAAATAAACTCATGGTCAACTGTCCAGTAGACTTTGCTGTGCAGACAGGGATAAAAGGTCTTGCCCAGGTCAATTTGCAGCCTGTGGGATTCCTGTCTGTACCTTGGGAAAATCATGGGCACAATGCTTGACCCTTTTGTCAGTGTCTTCCCACCAGCTTGAAGGAATCTGGTTTGGGCAGTGAGAGTACGACCGGTATGCACAGGAAAGATACTTGAAAAATGAAAAGTGAAGGATGAAAAGCCAGTCAAACCTTTCCCTTCAGATGTGCAGCAATGTGGCTTCTATCGTTGGGTCACTGCTTGGCTGTGGCCCCACACTCCAACTTAAGTCCATGCCATATGAATCAATTCAGAAATTGCTGTATTTTGCTTCCACAGGCAGATATATACACAGGTGGGTGCAGGAAACTGGCACCTGGATCTCTTTATAATATCCAAAACTATGGCACTCTTCCTGGCATGCTCCTTCTCTGCTTTTTCTGCACTTTTGCATGGGAGCTTTTCCTAGTCTGTGTTGTTAAAAATAATTATTTGCAATTAATCTGAGTGATTATCACTGGAAACCTTATGAAAAGCAGTAGTGGAAAATTTGGACTTGGTGATAGAAATGATGCTGG
>NW_006409011.1:695563-698743 GCF_000296735.1 Chrysochloris asiatica | reverse complement strand
AGACCCCCAATGAGATGGATCAGCCAGGTGGCATCATTGATGGACTCAAGTGTGGCAGCGGTAGTGAGGTTGGCCCAGGATCGGACATTGTTTCGTTCTGTTGTGCATGGGGTCGCTATGAGTCGGCTCCGACTCGATGGCACCTGACAACAAAACAATATTTAAATTCTGATAGCAAAGTGGTTACTAAAGTCAGCAGTTCAAAACTATGCCATTAGTAATCTGCAGCACTGTGGGTTAATGTGCTGGACTTTAAAGTTGGTTTGCACTGCAAGATTGATGGTTCAAAATTGCTAGTCACTCCTCAATAAACCATGTACGGGGTTGCTATGGGTTGGAACCAATTCTAGAGCCCCTGACAACAAAAAGAAAAAGAAAAGAAGCTGGAATTTGCACCATAGAAACCTGGATGACTAATAACTTTTTCATTGCTAATACCATGTTCTTCAAAAACAACAACAATCCATAAACAGTGATTATGCACATGGACCTCATGATATGGAATATATAGGAATCAGTTGGAATATACTTGCGGGAAAAGACTATGGAAAACCTCAATATCATCAGTCAAAACAAGGCAAGGAACTGATTGTGGAGCAGACCATTAATTGCTCATATGCCAGCTCCAAGGAACTCAAGAAAAGTGAAACAGCTCCATAAGAGTTGAAATATCACACTGATTATGACTTACCTTAATTCAGAGACTACTTCAAGGTAAGATTGGGTCCACTGAACACTAAAGATAGAAGTCCAGAGGTAAGATAATATCAAGAATATCACATATGAAGATAGCAAAAGGCTATTAAAAAAAATGAAAAAGTGATCAAAGTGGATATATAAAAAGACTCTGAAACTTATTCTTGAACATTGCTGTTGTTATGAAGTGCCATTGAGTCAATTCCAACTTATAACAATTCTGAATAGGGTTTCTGAGGAGTGGCTAGTGGGTTTTTGCTGCCAACTCTGTGGTTAGCAGTACAATGCTTATCCTACAACTTATCCTAAAGATTCTTGAACATAGGTTAGCGAAAGTATAAAGGAGAAATGATAAAGAGTTGAATAGAAAAATTCAAACAACAGCTCAAGAAGATAAGATATAATATTAAGATAAAATGTGCAAAGACCTGGCATTAGAAAACAAAATGGGATAAATACACTCAGCATTTCTCAAGCTAAAAGAACTGATGAAAAAAATTCAAGCCTCAATTGAAATACTGACGGATTCTACTGTGTAAAATATTGACCAATAAAGTAGCATCAAAAGGAAATGAATATGCTGAGGCGCTGTACCAAAAAGAATTGGTAGATGCTCAGTAATACCAAGAGGTAGTATATGATCAGGAACAAAGTGTACTGAAAAAAGAAGTACAAGCCTCACTAAAGGTCTTGGCACAAACAAGCATCCAGGAATTTATTGAATACCTATAGAAGTGTTTCAACAGCCTCATGCAAGGCTGTTTGAGCAAGAAATTTGGAAGACAGATACCTGGTCACCAACTGAGAAAAATCCATCTTTGTGTTTATCCAAGGAAGATAACCCTACAGAATGTGGAAATTATCCAGCAATATCATCAATATCATACACAAGTCAAATTGTGCTGAAACTATTTCAAAAATGGTTTCAGCAGTGCTTTGATAGGGAGCTACCAGAAATACAAGCAAAATTCAGAATAGGATGTCAGATGCAGGATATAATGGCTGGTGTCAGCTGGATCTTTTCTGAAAGCAGAGAATACCAGAAAGGTTCTTACTTTTATTTTATTGTCTATGCAAATACAGTCTATTGTGTGGATCATAACAAACTATAGATAACATTGCCGACAATGGGAATCCCAGAAACCTTAATTGTACACTTGTGGAAACTATAGACTAAGAGGCAGTCATTCAACTGAACAAGGGGATACCGCATGGTTGAAAATCAGGAAAGGTATGCATATGAGTTGTGTCCTTTCATCATATTAATTCAGTCTGTAAAGAGAGCAAATAATGCAGCAATCTGGACTATATGAAGAATAATATGACACCAGAATTGGAGAAAGCCCAACTAACAACCTGCCATTTTCAGATGACACAACTTTCCTTGCTGAAAATGAAGAGTACTTGAAACATTTATAGAAATAGATCAAAGACTACAGCATTCAATAAGGATAACAGCACAATAAGAAGAAAAAAAAATTCCTCATAACTGAACCAATAGATAATATTCAAAATACATAGAGAAAAGATTGATAATGTCAAGAATTTCATTTTACTTGGATCCACAATCCTTGCTCATGAAAGCAACAGTCAATAAATCAATGCTGTATTGCCTTGGACAAATCTGATGCAATTTTTTTTTTTTTTTTAATATTACAGAGCAATGATGTCACTTTGAAAAATAAGGTGTGCCTGACCCAAACCATGGTGTTTTCAATCACCTGGAAAACTGAACAGTGAAGAATAAAACCATAGGAGAATCTATGCATTTGACTTACAATGTTCACGAAGAATATTGTAAGTACCATGGTCTATTAGAAGAAATAAACACTCTTGGAAGAAGTACACCCCAAATGTATTCCCTTGGACTTCATCACACATACATTGGACATGTTATAATGAGGTACCAATTCCCGAAAAAGGACTTCATAATTGGTAAAATAGAGGTTCAGTGATAAACAGGAAGACTTTAAGTGAGATGGAAAACTATAATTATTGCACATTAAGCATAAAAACAATTGTGAGAATATCACATTGGTTCATTGTGTTGTGCATAGTGTCGCTAACAGAAATAATATTTGACAGATTTTTAACTGTAATCAGCCTATAGTTTTATTTCTTGTGTGGTGCTTGTGTGGTTCTGATCAAGTTAACAACACCTCATCAGTGGCATTAGGTAGTAAGTTCTTCCTTCTTTTATTTCTGAAAACTTTTTTTTTCTTAATGCTTTTATTATGTACTCAATGAAGGTTTACAGAGTAGATCATCAATTTTATATTCAACAAATCATTGCAATGCTTGCAATTCACTCCATGCACCATCAAATAACAATGTTGTTATTGTTGTAAGGTGCCATTGAGTCAGAACTGACTCATAGTGACCCAATGCACAGCAGAACAAAACAATGTCCAATCCTGGGCCAACCTCACTACCGCTGCCACACTTGACACCATCAATGATGCCACCTGGCCGATCCATCTCGTT
>NW_006409011.1:692430-693984 GCF_000296735.1 Chrysochloris asiatica | reverse complement strand
TTTGAACTGCAAGGTCGACGGTTCAAGCTCACCAGCCGCTCCTAGGAAACCCTGTATAGGGTCGCTATGGGTCAGAATTGACTCGATGGCACTTAACAACAACAACATTTGGTTTTACCTTCTTGAGCTGATCTTTGAAATTTTCTGTTCAGCTCTTGGACCTCTTTAATCCTTCCATTTGCTTTAGCATCTCTACATGGGACAGCAAGTTTCAGAGTCTCTTCTGACATCCATTTTGAATCATAGAACCCTGTGTGTTTGATGTACACATACCACATTGAAAATATATATTAGTTCAAATGTCCAAATGGCACACATTGCAAGCTACCCGCCTGTCTGTAGGCACAATGTCTTTCTCAGTCCATGTGCCTATAGTCCTCTGCTGCTCCATCTCTCTATACCCTGGCCTCTATCACCATCTCTGGTGTCACCAGAAACTTTTAAGAAGGATCAACTTCAACCCTACAAATGCTTAATAGAATACCCCGTTGAGCCTCGACTTTTCTGTGTTGTTATTGTTGTTAAATGCCGTCAAGTTGATTCTGACTCATAGCCACCCTTTACAAGGTGTCCAAGGAGCAGTTGGTGAGCTTGAATCAACAATCTTACAGTTCAGGCAACTTTGAAATCTGACAATTAGCCCACAGCACCACATCAGGACTAGTTGTTGTTGTTGTTAAGTACTGTGGAGTCAGTTCCGACTCATAGTGACACTGCACAGGGTTTCCGAGGCTGTAAATCTTTATGGGAGCAGAACGCCTCATCTTTCGCCAGCAGAACCACTGGTATTTTCGAACTGCCGACCTTCAGGTTAGCAGCCCGATTCATAACCAATACGCTACCAGGTTGGTAATAGTGCTTTGATCTCCTCACTTGTTATGTATCTGTTGCCATCTTGAATTTCTTCTTGAGTTAGTTTGCTCTCTTTAGGAATGTGCCAAGTGGAAATCTCATTGATCTTTAAACATTCTTCAGCATTCTTCAGTTGAATGTGTGTAAATCAGGATTGCAAAGATAAAGGTGAAAAGCACAGAAATCAATGAAGAGTTTGAGGGAGAAATGTTTTGCCACAACTCTTAAATATGATTGTTTTATATGTAAATGTTACAAATATAAATTGTAGACATGGGCAAAGTGTCTGTTTCCATGTTTCCTTAAATTTACCAAAATTTCATTCCTTTCCCAAAGGTGTCTCTGCAACCTGGAGCCACAGAATCTAACACATACCTCTGAATTCCTACTCCTGGGCCTCTCAGAGGATCCAGAATTGCAGTCCTTCCTCTTTGGGCTCTTCCTGTGCATGTACATGATCACTGTGCTTGGGAACCTGCTCTTCATCCTGGCGGTCAGCTCTGACCCTCACCCCCACACCCCTATGTACTTCTTCCTCTCTAACTTGTCTTTGGCTGACATTGGTTTCACCTCTGCCACGATCCCAAAGATGCTTCTGGATATCCACACACACCACAGAATCATCTCCTATGTTGACTGCCTGATTCAGTTGTCATTTTGTTTTGTTTTGTTTTGTTTTTTGGGTGTATGGACAACCTACTC
>NW_006409011.1:679425-692005 GCF_000296735.1 Chrysochloris asiatica | reverse complement strand
TCTTATACTCGAATTGTTTCCTCTATACTAAGAATTCCTTCATCCGATGGCAAGTATAAAGCCTTTTCTACCTGCAGCTCTCATCTGTCAGTTGTTTTCTTATTTTATGGAACAAGTATCGGTGTGTACCTGAGTTCAGTTATCTCCCCTTCTCGCAGTAGTGGTGCAGTAGCTTCATTGATGTACTGTGTGGTCACACCCATGCTTAACCCTTTCTTCTACAGCCTGAGGAATAGGGATATCAAGAATGCCTTGCATAGGTTCCGAAGCAGACAAGAATAGTCTGAATATTTGTACAATCTAAATTGATCTATGCATTAAAATAGGCAAAACAATGATTGTTGTGGAACTGAAAAGCATGCTCCTTGGGTCACATAATTTTTGTTGCTTTCATTGTTTTCATTGATGCTTCAATTCAAACATTTTTCATTTGGCCTATTTGTTGGGGAGAGGACTGGAGGATTTCAGGAATGTGTAGTACACTATGATATATGCCCAGTTGAGTTCTAGGAATCCTGGTATGGCATTGTAAGCACTGGATCACCAGGTTGGTTTGAACCACAAATTCAGCAGTTCAAAGCCAGAAATCACTCCTTAGAAATGCTCGACAGGGTTGATGTAAGTCAAAACTGGCTCAGCCAGCACTTAACAACAAAAACAGTTGAGTTCTATGCCACCGATGGAGCTTTCTGTATTTGTCATCTATAACACAGGCATACTGATAAAATGCACAACTTTCTTGAAATAAAACGTATAATTCACCTCCCTTCCATGACTTCATGCCTATTATTCATACACCATTACATCTGTCATATCAATTTATGAAATTAAGTGCAACAAGTTTGTTATTAGTCCTCTGGTAGTGTAGTGGTTATGAATTGGGCTGCAAACTGCAAGGTCAGCAGTTCAAAACTACCAGCTGCTTCGCTGGAGAAAGATGATGCTTTCATGAGGCTTTCTACTCCTGTAAAGATTTACAGCCTCAGAAACCCTGTACAGGGTCTCTATGGGTGGGAACAGACTCAACAGCACTTAACAACAACAACAACAAACTAGGCTTCTTATTAAAACCATTGGGTAAACTTTAAAACTCCTCATGCCTACATAACACAACCATTTATTTAAAGTGGTGAGTCAGAAGGTTTTTCTTTTAATTATACCAGGGTGTGCTTTGTTGTTGTTTAGTGCGGGGAGACCGGCTCTCCGCGGGGTCGTGGGACACGAGTGGATAAGCGGAAACGTCGGATGAAGAAATGAATACAATTCAAGAGGCTTTTCAACTTGTGCTGTCTGGCTATGCTCTCCAGCTTCTGCCCTTGCTTCTGCTTCCTGTTCTCTCTGCTGTCTGCCCTCTGCTCTCTGTTGTCTGTTCTCTCTGCTGTCTGCCCTCTGCTCTCTGCTGTCTGTTCTTTCAGCTGTCTGCCCTCTGCTCTCTGCTGTCTGTGCTCTCTGCTGTCTGCCCTCTCCCTTCTCCCTCCTGCTCTCTTCTTCTTCCTCCTAGCTCTGCCTGCTCTGCCAACCCAGCTCAGCAAGACTTTATTTTTTATACTTAAAATTACACAGTACATGCATTGACACTTTTATCATTTCTTGAATTATTACACAGTTAGTCACAACATTCTTGCACCTGGTCCTTAGACAGCCTTAACAAGAATACTCTGTGATGTTCAGACTGACCTTCATGTTCTTTCCCAGTATGTGATAAAATCGTTTCTTCTTGTTTCTACTAAAAGATTATAAACTTTCTATCCTACATAATGTGCTATTATTTTTATAATAAAGGTATTCATTAAATCACTTGGAAGCTATGTGGCATAAAGCCCAACCTGGCTACTTGTTGCAAGAAGTGTAGATTATTAAGTCAAAACTATTCTTCATTTAAGTTCATTATTGTCTACTTGTTTACGCAGGTGCTTGTATGTAGGGGTTTGTGAATTCTAGCTAGTGACTGAATGTGGTGAGGCCTATGAGGGTAGGTTAGCTTAGGTTTATATGCTATTTGCTTTTGTGGCCTCACAAATTCAGTTACTTAGGTTTTCTAAGGAAAGGGATTAATTTACACAATTTCTCTTTGTATTCAATCCACCAAGGCTGAAATCAACTGTTGCTTAAGCTAGTTTTTCCTGAAGTTTGTAGAACTCATAGTGAAAGCTGAGAATATTGCCAAATTATATATTTTTATAAGTAAAATTAGGAATACTCTATAGAGAAGGTAGAAAGCAACTTCTGAGAGTTATCTGTTTTATCAGACTACTCTACTATTCACTGGACTGTGTCAAGCAGTAAATTGAAGCTGTCCTCTACCCTCATTGGCCGCTCCCAGCAGTTTAGTACTGTCTAGTAAGTTCCTACCCAGAGTCACCCTGTATAGGGTTTCCTCAAAGCAACTGGCTAGCTTGAACTGCCCAATTTGTGTTTCAAACCACGTCTTTCACACTTCATTATAATACTTTACTTTTTTTTTTCTAGAACTGCTCTTTGAAAACTTCTCTTTAGCTCTTTTACATCATCATTTCTTCCATTCACTGACAAGACTCCGCTCTCAAGAACAAGATTCAGAGGCTCTTCTGACATCCATTTTGGACTTTTCTTCTTTCTTTCTTTTTAATTACCTTTGCTGTCTTCATGTACTATGTCCTCATTGTCTAGTTTAAGTACTTAGTGCTCAGTGTGTCAAATCTATTCTTTAGATGGTCTCTAAATTCAGGTGCAATGTGATCACGGTCATACTTTAGCTTGTGGGAATTTGTTTTAATTTTCTTCATCTTCAATTTGAACTTGCATATAAGCAATTAATGGTCTATCAGTTTCTGGCCTAGTCAGTTTTTGTCCCTGTTCTAATTGATGGTATGGGGCTTCTACATTATCTCTTTTCAGAAATGTAGTTTAATTGATATCTGTGTATTCCATACATTAAGGTCTATATATTTCAATCACTGTATGTTATTGGAATAAAGGTATTTGCAATAATTACGTCTACAGTTTGCAAATTTCTATCATATGATCCCTAGAATAATTTCTATAACCAAGGCAATATTTTCTAACTACAGATCCTTCTTTTTTGTTTCCAACTTTTGCATTCCAATCACAAGTGAATAATAATAAATTTTTACTGCATGCTTGTTCAATTTCAGACTCCAGAAACTATAAAATTTAGGAATTAGTGGTTGGTATATAAATTAGAATAATAGTCATATTAGCTGGTTTTCCAAGTGGGGATATGGATATTATCCTATCACTGACAGCATTGCATTTCAGGATAGATCTTAAAATGTTGTTTTTGGAAATGTAATGCCATTCATCTTTAATTTGTCATTCCTGGGATAGTAGATAACATATTTGACTGATTCAAATTGCTGAGTACCAGTCCATTTCAGCTCACTAATCTCTAGATAGCTGTCTTTCTGCTTCCCATTTCATTTTTGATGAATTCAAATTTCCTAAGAGAAAGACCCCCACCAAGATGGGTTGACAAAGTGGCAGCATCAATGGGTTCAAGTGTGGCAACAATAGTAAGATTGATCTAGGATTGGGCAGTGTATCATTCTTCTGTGCATAAGGTAGCTATGAGTTGGTACTGACTCAATGGCACCTAACAACAACAACTTTCATAGCTTCATACATTGTAGATTCCACATTTTGATTACTAACGGATATTTGCAGCTGTTTCTTCTTCTTAACTGGTGGCATAACGCATCAGCAAAAGAGGAACCTGAAAGATCTACTGCTTACATGTCATTGTTTTTGTTGTTGTTGTTAAGCACCATCGAGTCAGTTCAATCCAACCTTGCAGTCTAGTGTTTTATTCTCTGTTATATAACTTACAACAATTAAAGTACTTAGACTAGATCAGGCAATTCATACATTCTCTATAAATACTGGAGCTCTGGTATGGTGCTGTATAATAAGCACTTTACCACAAGGGAGGTTTGAATTACAAGATTTACAGTTCAAAACTCACCAGCCACTCCTCAGAACTTGATATAGGGTTTAGATAAGTTGGAACTGACTCAACAGTGATAAAAAAACAAACAAAACAAAACAAAAAAAAACAAGTATAAACACTAGACATAGCTACTCCTTGCTTTTGTAATAGTGGCTTTAAACCACTTCACTTTCATGAAAGACTATAATAATACATGCTTTTACTAACCAAAAGAAATCTTGTAGGAGAACAGGTTTGAAAGGCTGAATACAAGTATGCTTCTGTTAGTAGCAACCTCACTTACTCTAAGTCACAGTTAAGTAACATTTGCTAGGTTGATCTTGGAGATTCAGGGTCCTGTCACCATTCCACTTTTTGTTCACCAGAGTTATACATGCCACTGCCTCCTTTTGGGGCAAATTATTGGGCTGTTCCCAGACTAACCAGAGTAGAATTTTTCTTTTAACAAACAAAAGGGAGAAAAAGAAGAGCCTTAAGTGTTTATACGACAGTGACCTACTAAAGAGACAGTATACACCATGGGATTTCTGGTGTGACACTGTAGGATTATCAGTTGACTGTGAATCATAAGGTCGGCAGTTCAAACCTACCAGTTGCTCCTGGGAAACCCTATACATGGTCACTATGAGTTGGAACTGAATCAATTTTACTCAACAACAAAAACAAAATTAACCTAAGGGAGTGAGAGTGACGCCCCAAAACCCCTTCCTCCAGAACTGCACTTAGCATCTCAGCAACAAGTTACCAGAGATTTAAACTATGTCTGTGAACACTATGCTAGTCATGTTTTTTGGTTTTATGTTATTTGATATGATAAATTTCTAAATCTGAAAATATTAAAAAATGTTTCTCATGAAAATCAATGGTAATTGTTTCTTCAATTTGACCATTTCAGACTATGAACGTTTTGATAGGAATGTTCAACATTTAGATACCAGGGGAAACTTACGCTATCATTTGCTTGCACTTTCATAAGGAGTTCCTAAGTGACAAGCAATTAAACATATGTCCACTAACTGAGAAATTGATGATTTGAACAAACCCAGTGGTGCTTCAGAAGAAGGACTGTACAACCTACTTCTCAAAGGTCACAGTTACTGAAAATCTTATGAACACAACTCTACTCAGCCACACATGGGGTTACCAAGAGTCTGAACTGACAGAATGTTTTTTGATGATTGGTGCTTTAATACTGGTGAGCATATTTTTTAAGTTTGTACTACAAAATTCATTTTCCAGAAAAATATTTACCATGTTCAGTCATTTACGAGAAGTCACCTAAATTTAATCTTGTAAACCTCATGGCTTTTTGTAGATTAAATTTTACATTTAAAACACTCCTCACTATGAGGACATGGAGAAATCGAGTAGCTGAGGACTCTAGACTCATGGAAAGAGAAAGGCTGAGTGCTGGTGGCCAGGAGGCAGGGCTGCAGAATGTGCCCTTTGGTTTAAATGATTATATATTCCTAAGTGCTTTTGTGTTCATCACCTCCCCCACAATAAAAACCAAAAAGACACAGAAGGAATAAAAGCAAATACTATTGAACAATAATGCATAGAGGAAATTGTAATCATTGCAATAATATGATGAGTGTAGAACTGATGTTCTTTCTTGTAAACTATCACTCGATTCACAAAAAAAAAATAAAAACAAACAAAGAAAAAGACTCCTCTTTTCTGGTTAGTATTCTGGACTGTAAGGCCAGTTTGAACTGAAAAATAAGATGTTCAAGTTCACCAGCCACTCCTCAGAAACGCTATGAGTTGAATCCAACTTGAAGGCACTTAACCACAACAAGAGAAGTGAGGAACCTGTTGCACCAATTACAGGGAGTATCCTGTCTGATTGTTGTTCTCAGAGCCTCAGCTACTGGGAATCACTTTACCAAAGATCATATTCCCTTCCTGAGGCAACCCCCATCAAATGGTTAATTGATTTTGGGGTGTAAATACTTGACTACATTGCCCCAAATCTTATTGGTGTTGTTGTTCAGTGTCATTGAATTGGTTCTGACCCTGGCGACTTTGTATAAGGTTTACAAGGAGCAGCTGGTGATATTGAGCTGCCCCAACTGTAACTCACTCTAAAAGATCATTCTAGCTTCAGAGGTCCTTCCTGGTGATGTTGAAGACCTTTGATGGACAGTTTCTTCGCTTGACTTTGTCTTTAAACATCTCCCACATAACATGGGTATTGATTTTTGGAGCATTCTATAGTAAATATCCTGTATGCTAATCTCCATTTCAGAAACTGCTTCCCAAAGGACTCAGTTTGAGACAATTTGTTAACTGTGAAAATACATTAGGTTTTAAGATCAGTTCTGGAGAAATACTTTAAATGGCCAGTAATGTTCTGGAGAAGTTCCTGTTGAAGGATGTCATGCTGAGAAAAGTGGAAGGATGGTGAAAAAGAAGAATACTCTCACTGAGATGCATTAACACAGTGGTTGCAACACTGCGCTCAAATATAGCAATAATCATGAGGTTGACACAGGACTGGGTAGAGTTTGTTTTATTGAACATAAGATTGCTATGACTCAGAACTGACTCAATGGAACCTAAAAACAATAGCAACAAACAACAACATTCTTCAAATTGCAATTGCAATGCTAGGCTCAGAGCTAAAAAATATAAGGAAAGGAGGTGAAGAATAAGAATTCCAGGGCAATAGAGGAAGTCACCACTGAAAATTCTAATGAATCTCATGAATTTGGGAAAATCAGAACTCAGAGATAATCATAGACAGAGTATGCAAAGTTTAAAATTGTATGTGTAATATTGCTGTTGTTTAGAGCCATCAAAAGTCTGAAGATCTTTCCAGCAGACAGCTATAGCAAGCTAGTTGAGAAAGACATCTATTCCTCTGCCTCTGGTAACAGAATCCTGGAAGGCTGGAAGAAAGAAAGCCTGAGGGTGAGAGAGGGGAGTATGAATGTCTTCCCACATCCTCTCATTACCATTCTAAGTATCATCTTAGTGTGAATGGCCTTGTCTGAATCTTATCATTTTGAGTGCACAAGCAAATAGCCTGGTGCAAGTTTTGTCTTCTATCAGTATATAAAGATCAATTCTGGTAACCTAGTGGTTATGATTCAGTCTTCTAGACTCAAGGTCCGCATTTTAAAACTACCATTTTTTCCACAGGAGAAAAAATGAGGTTTTCTGCTTCTCTAAAGATTTACAGCCTCAGAAACCCAGTACAGGGTCACCTTGAGTCGCACCTGACTCCATGGCACATAACCACCACCACCATAGATGATAAGGAGCTCTGGTAGCATATTGGTTACCAGTTGGCTTTCTAAACTTAAGGTCAGCAGTTCAAGACTACCAGCTTTTCCAAAAGAAGAAGATGAGGATTTCTGCTCCTATAAATATTTACAGCCTCAGAAACCCTGGACAACAAGGTCCACCACGGCACAAAACCACCACCACAATAGATGATACTGAAATGAAATGCAACACAAAAATATTGATGTTCCAAGCATTTTTGAGCTGAAATAATATTGACCATTGTGAATCAGATAATCATACAGCCTGGTTGACCATAAATGAAAAATTGAAGAGGAATTGAAGTGTCACACTCATCACCAAAAAGTATATTTCAAGATTTATCCTGAAGTACCATACTTCCAGGGATAGCATAATATCCATCAACCTGCAAGGAACACCAGTTACTATGTTGTTGTTTTTAAGTGTCAAATCAGTTTCAAGCAATAGCAACTCTGTATAGAGTTTATGAGTAGTGACTGATGAGCTTGAACCACCAACCTTGCAGTTCGAACCAATTTTGCAGTCCAGTGCATTAATTCACAGCACTACACCATGAGTATTATCTAAATGTACATAGCTATATTAATGGCAAAGATGAGGACATTGAAGATTTTTGGCAACACCTCTATTTTGAAATTGATCAAACATGCATTGGGATGCATTTTGATAATTACTTGTGATTAGACTGCACAAGTTGGAAATAATGAAGAAGGATCAATAGTTGGAAAATATGTCCTTGGTGATAAAAACACAATATGAGAGATCATATGATAGAATTTTGCAGAATCAATGACATAAACAATAGAAATATCAACTTTCAAAAATATAAATCATGGCAAAATACTCATGGAGATTTTGAGATGGAATAAAAAGAAATTATTTTAACTATATTTGTGGACAGATTTTGGAGAAGCTCAATATCATCAGATAGAATAAAGACAGGGACCAACTATGGAACAGACCATAAATTTGCTAATATGAAAATTCAAGTTGGCGATAAGGAAAATAGAAATAAGTCCACTAATTGGGGTCAAGCTTGCCAATGATAGTGAGGTTGGCCCAGCTTGGGCAATGTTTCATTCTGTTATGTATTAGGTAATTATGAGTTGGTACTGATCAAAGACACCTAACAACAACAACAAAACCAGATGAACAAACCAATCTGTGTAGTAAGAAGTGCAACCAGACTGTTCCTTAGACACCAGGATGGTTAGAATTCATCTCTTATACTGTGGACATCTAGTCAGGAAAGACCAGTTCCTGAGGAAGAATGTCATACTTGTTAAAGTGGTTGATGTTTGTAAGTGACTTTTTGTTGAGGTGACTTTTCTGGAGTAGAAAACCTTATCTTTCTCCTGCAGAGCATCTTGTGGGTTCTAACCACTTGCTGTGTGGTTTGCAGTCGAGTGATTATCATATGGAGCAAGGTAGACCATCTATGAGTCTACAGTGGCAGCAGCGGCAATGTGCTCAAGTGTAACAGTAATTGTGAGGATGTCACAGGACTGGGTCATGCTTCATTCTATTGTGCATAGGCTTGCTGTAAGTCAGAGTCAACTTGATGGCACCTAACAACAAGAACATACACAGTTCTAATCAGTACTTTTGTTTGCTTCCTCTTACTTACACTCAGATGAGTTATTTTATCACAACTAGAGAAATAAAGTCACCACTAGTGTGTCAGTTTGTCATATTGTGGTGGCTTGTGAATTGCTGTGATTCTGAAAGCTATGTGACTGGTATTTTAAATACCAGCAGGTTCATCCATGGTGGACAGGTTTCAGATAAGCTTTCAGCCAAACACAGACTAGGAAGAAGGATTGAGGAACTACTTCTGAATATTTAGTCACTGAAAACCTTATGAATAGCAAAGAAACACTGTCAAATATAGGGCCAGAAAAAGAGCCCCTCATGTTGGATGTCACTCAAAATGCAACTGGGGAACAGCTGCCTCCTCAAAATAGAGTTTACCATGGTGCCGCGAATGGAGTAATGTCTGTGTGAGGAAAGCCCATAGGGCCTTCATTTACTGATTGGCACAACTCAAAAATAAGAGGAAACAGTTGTAAACATCCATTGAAAATTGGAACATGGAAAGTACAAGTATGAATCTAGGAACATTGGAAGTTTTCAAAAATGAAATGGAATGCATAAACATGGATATCTTAGGGATTAATGAGCTGAAATGGACTTGTATTGGCAATTTTGAATCTGATGACCACATGATTTACTATGTCGGAAATGAAAAATTGAAGCAGAAAGGTGTTGCATCCATTGTCAAAAAAGAACATATCCAGATCAGTCATGAGGTACATCACTGTCTGTGATAAGACAATATCCATGTGCCTACAGGGAAGCCAAGTTAATACCACTATAATTGAAATTTACGTACTAAATACTAAAGCCAGTGAGGATGAAATAGAAGAATTCTACCAACTTCTTCAATCTGAAATTGAACAAACATGAAATAAAGACATATTGATCATTACAGGTGATTGGGAAGCAAAGATTGGGAGAAAAGAGTAAGGAACAGCAGTTGGAAAATATGGCCTTGGTGATAAAAATGATGCTGGAAATCACATGATAGAATTCTGAAAAATCAATGATTTTCTCATTTCAAATACCTTCTTTAGACAGCATAAGAGGCGACTATACACATGCACCTCACAAGATGGCATGCATAGAAATCTAATTGACTACATCTGAAGAAAGAGAGCATGGACAAGCTGCATATCATCAGTGAAAACAACACAGGTGCAGATTGTGGAACAGACCACCAATTACTCATATACAAATTCAAACTGAAGCTGAAGAAAATGAAAACAAGTCCACAAGAGCCAAGATAAAGCCAAATATTACATCAAAATGTGCAAAGATCTAGAATCAGAAAAACAAAAAGGAAGAACACACTCAGAATTTCTCAAGCTGGGTGAACTGAAGAAAAACTTCAAGCCTCAATGTTTCTTATTGAAAGATTCTATGGACAAATTATTGAATGATGCATAAAGCATCAAGAGAATATGGAAGGAATACACAGAGTCACTGTGCCAAAAGGAAATGGTTAATGTTCAACCATTTCAAGAGGTTGCATATGATCAAGAGCCAATGATACTGAAGGAGGAAGTCCAAGGTGCATTGAAGGAATTGGCAAAGAACAAGGCACCAGGAATTGATGGAATAAAAATTGAAATCTTTCAAGAAAGTGAGGAGGTACAAGAGGCACTCACTTAACTAAGACAAAAAAATTGGGAGACATCTATCTGGCCGATTGATTGGAAGAGATCCATATTTGTGCCCATTCCACAGACAGGTGACCCAACAGAATATGGAAATCATTGGACAATCTCTTTGATATCCCATTAGAGTGATGTTTTACTAAAGATAATAGAGAAATGGCTACAATCATACATTAACAGAAAACTTCTAGAGGTTCAAGCCAGAATCAGAAGAGGCCTTGGAATGAGGCATATCATCACTGATGTCCAATGAATCTTGGCTGAAAGCAGAGAATATCAGAAAAATGCTTACCTGTGCTTTATTGACTGCAAAGGTTTTCAATTGTGGGGATCATGACAAGCTATGGACAACTTTGTGAACTATGAGTATTCCAGAAACTTAATTGTGCTCATGAGGAACCTGTACATGGACCAAGAGACAGTTGTTTGAACAGAACATGGGAACACTGAATGGTTTAAAATCAAGAAAGGTGTGCAACAGGATTGTATTCTTTCATCATAATTATTCAACTTGTATGCTGAGCAAATAACCTGAGAAGCTGGCTGATATGAAGACAAACATGGCATCAGGATTGGAGGAAGACTGATTAACAACATGTGATATGCAGATGATATAACCTTGTTTGCTGAAAGTGAAGAAGGCTTAAAACTACACTGGTGAAGATCAAAAAGCATAGCCTTTGGTGTGGATTACATCTCAATGTCAATAAAACAAAAATCCTCACCACTGGACAAATAAACAACATTCTTATCAAGGGAGAAATGAATGAGGTTGTCAATGGATTCATTCTTCTTGGATCAACTATCAATAATCATGGAAGCAGCAGTAAAGAAATCAAACAACTTATTGCATTAGGCAAATCTGCTACACAAGACCTTTTTAAAATGTTGAAGAGCGGACTTCCTGTTTGCCACAGCAGCCAGAAGGCATGGGTGAGAGAGGCTCTGGGTTCGGGGAAGAGGAACTCATGAAAGAAACCTTCCTGTGGTGAACCCACACCCTTACAGCCACCATAAGTCTCAGTACTTCAAAATCTTAAACTCGCTGTTTTAAAAAAATCACCGGACTGAGGAACTACTGGCTTTTTAAATTTGTACCCGCCACTTGGTAGGCGGGGCTGGAACCAACTCACGCCTAAAGCAGCGCTTCCAGTAACGGAGTCTTGAACAGAGAGAGGCACTGGAGACAAGGGGAAGAGAAAGTGCGGGTCATCTGCCCCAACATGTAATTTCGGCACTTGCAGTGGGCAGAGAGTAGTCAGTCAACAAAGAGAGGAGAAAAAAAAAACAAAAAAGGGAAAAAACGGCAACAGTCTGATGTCATCAGGCAAGAACTGTGTACTCCCGAGTAACCTCTACCCTGCCCAATTGAACCACGCTCAGTCAACAGTCTGATGTCATCAGGCAAGAACTGTGTACTCCGAGTAACGGCAACAGTTTGATGTCATCAGGCAAGAACTGTGTACTCCGAGTAACCTCTACCCTGCCCAATTGAACCACGCTCACCCGCCCCATTACCCCCTCAATCCCGCACCCCCGCCTTCCCGGACCCCAAACAGATGGGACCGCAAGCACCCACTGGAGCGTGCCCTAACCTTTGGAGCGCACACACACCCTGCTGCCATAATAAGCTAGAGTCCTGCACGGGCCGCCTAAACCCCTCCTCCCCCGTGGCCCCTGCACTGTTTGCAGGACCTGGCGTGAGCACAGCCCTGCCCCCAGGGCCCACCGCTAGCCCCACACCACCTGACTGATCGCTCAAGACCCAACCCTGCACACCACGCCCACCAGGCTCCCCCACAGGATTGTTCCTTCTGCCTCAGACAGCACGTCCACATCCCGCTGACCCCGCCCACACACCATAACAAGGTAGAGCCCTGCCCAGCCTTCCAGAACCCCCGTGGGACCCAACTTGCTGCAAAGCTTATTGAACTGCAAGGTCGGTGGTTCATGCCCACCAGTCGATCCTGAAGAAACCACGCTCAGCCCAGGCTGAGACATGGACGTGCATCTATCTGGGTCTGCCTTTTTGCACTGGTCTAACAGGAGTCCTGGCATGGATCTAAGGGTTGAGAGGGCACACTACAGAGCCTTTTGAACTGCAAGGTCGGTGGTTCAAGCTCAA
>NW_006409011.1:676734-679044 GCF_000296735.1 Chrysochloris asiatica | reverse complement strand
TTTTTTAATTAATTAATTTATTTTTCTTCTTCCCCATTCCCTTTTCTGTGATTAAAGACTGCTGTATTAAACCTTGATTCTGCTGTCCCTGCATTATTTTCTTCTTCTTTTTTTTTTCTTTCTTTCTTTCTTTCTTTTCTCTATTTTTCTTCTTTCTCACATTTTTGTTTTTGCTTTTTATTCTGATTTTGTTTTTCACCAGGTTGCTGTTGTTTGGCTGTTACAAGACTCCCTTCTGCTACTGGAGGACTCTTTGTCTCTCTATATTACATGAGAAGAGTCAGCAACTTCTGCCAAATAACCGAGCTGCATTCACACCGTATAAAACACCAAAATCTGGGCAATAAACAATACCAGTCACCAGATACCAAATAAATAGGCAGCACCTGTGAAAGTTACTCTGAGTCAAGCAATAAAAAGAGTGAAAAGGGAAGACCACACCCTAACCATATCTTATTGGAAGCAACCAGAAAGCATTAAAAAAAAGTACCAAAATACATACTCATTTAAGTATTAGGGCCACAGATAAACATCAAACATGTCCAAGAAGCAAAAACAGATGACCATATCAGCACACGTCCAGAAAAAAGATAAAATATCTGATACAAATGACCCAGAAGTAGATCTGGACTCCATTCTGGAAGGAGGGCAGGCCCTGGAAATGCCTGAGAAAGAATTCAGAAAAATGATTATAAAATGTTTCAAAACATTTTACAATGAAGTTGAGAAAAATAAGGAAGAAGTCAGGAAAATGCTACAAGTGAATCAAACAAGATAGATACAGCCTTGGAAACAATGCAAAGCCTACAGAAGGAGGTATAAACAATCAAAAACAAAATGGCAGAAATAGAAAACTCTCTGAAAGGACAGCGGAGTAGAATAGATGAGATGGAAGGAAGACTCAGTGAGCTGGAAGACAAGTCTCTCAATACCACTAAGATAGAAGAACAAACACAAAAAAAGATAAAAAATTCTGAGGAAGGTATAAGATTCATGTTGGACAACATGACAAGGAATAACTTAAGAATTATTGGCATTCCAGAACAAGAAGAATCACACAAGTCCACAGAGGAAATAGTCGAAGAGCTAGTGGAAGAAAATTTCTCCAACATCCTGAAAAGCGAAAAAATAAACATACAAGAAGCTCAACAAACTCCAAGAAGAGCAGACCACAAAAGAAAATCACATATTTTAGTGAAATATCATAGTCAAGCTCTCCAAACTCAAAGATAAGGAGATGCTTCTGAAAGCAGCTAGGGAAAACAGAAGAGTCACATACAAAGGCAACCAAGTCAGATTAAGCTCAGATCTCTCATCTGGAACCATGCAAGAGAGAAGGCACTGGGGAGACATATATAAAACCCTGGAAGAAAAAAACTGTCAAACAAGAATCCTTTATCCAGCAAAACTATCAATCAAATATGATTGTGTAATCAAAACCTTCCAGGATAATCAGAAGCTATGGGAATTTACCAAAGCCAACCCTGAACTACAAAACATCCTAAAGAGAGTTCTGTGCACTGAGAACCAACAAGAAGAGACAACAACCAGAGATTGACATATGTGGCAGCACCTCCCTGAATTAAGTCAACAGAAAGAAGAATCGGTAACAAAACAAAACTATAAGAACAAACTCAGAGACTCTGGAAGGTCAGTCTATGAGCAAAACAAGTGCAATGTAAAAGAAGGTAAACATACAGGAAAAGAGATCCAGATAGGGAGAAGGTCAGGTCGATTACAGGATAAAACAGACTACAGTAAATGGTCAGAAAAGTTAATGGACTATAAGGCAACCTCAATGAAAATTAACACTTCACAACATACCAAGAGAATGAAAATCCAGGAAGAGTATGAAAACATTAAAACTCTGAGGAAACATACAAGAAGGTACACAAAAATCTTGAATTTCACAAAGAAAGACAAACAGAACAAAGAAGCAGCAACACCACACACACACACACAAAAAAAAAAAAACAAATGTAATGACAGCAATTAATCAATGCCTATTGATTATTACACTGAACAAAAATGGATTACATGCACCTGTTAAGAGACAGAGGGTGACAGAATGGATAAGAAAATAAGATCCTTCAATATGCTGTCTGCAAAAGATGCATCTCACACACAGGGACAAAAACAGATTAAAAGTTAAAGGATGGAAAAAATATATACCAAGCCAATTCCAATAAAAAGCGAACAAGAGTGGCAGTACTAATTTTGGATAAAATAAACTTTAAGGCAAAAACCAGCATAATAGATAAAGATGGACATTATATCATGATTAAAGGGACAATTGAACAAGATGAAATA
>NW_006409011.1:674041-674869 GCF_000296735.1 Chrysochloris asiatica | reverse complement strand
TATGTAGAAAACCCCAAAAACTCAGTAAAAAAGCTACTAGACCTCATTGGAAGATTCAGCAAAGTGGCAGGGTATAAGATCAACATACAAAAATCGGTTAGATTCCTATATACCAAAAACGACAGTGTTGAAAAGGACATTAGGAAAGCAATACCATTTACATTAGCCACCCAAAGAATTAAATATCTTGGGATAAATGTAACCAGAGAAACAAAGGACTTATACAAAGAAAACTACAAAATACTACTGCAAGAAACCAAAAGAGACTTACAAAAATGGAAGAATATACCATGCTTCTGTATAGGAAGACTCAACATTGTGAAAATGTCAATACTGCCTAAAGCAATTTACACATATAATACGATACAAGTCCAGATTCCAACGACATTCTTCAAAGAGATAGAAAAAGCAATTACAAATTTTATATGGAAAGGAAAGAGACCCAGGATAAGCAAAGCACTACTTAAGAATAAGAATAAGAATAAGGTTGGAGGACTGTCACTCCCAGACTTTAAAATATACTACATGGCGACAGTGGTCAAAACAGCTTGATACTGGTACAGTGAAAGGTACATAGATCAATGGAACAGAATCGAGAATCCAGAAATCAACGCATCTACATACAAACAACTGATCTTCAACAAAACATCAAAATATGTCGCATGGGGAGGAGATAGTCTCTTCAACAGATGGTGTTGGCAGAACTGGAAAATGATATGCAAAAGTCTGAAACAAGACCTTCACCTCACTCCTTATACAAAAATCATCTCAACATGGATTAAGGACTTAAATGTGAATCCCAGAATTATGAAGGTCATCAATGAAAAA
>NW_006409011.1:669270-673198 GCF_000296735.1 Chrysochloris asiatica | reverse complement strand
CACTACTGTAAAAGACTAAGAAAAAGAAATTATACTAAAGGGGGTTTGGGGGAAGTCTTGTTGGTTGCTGGGAAGTGGGTGATGGATGGGGTGAAGGGGGGAGGGTGGAGCGTAGGGAGGGGATTGGAGTCAGGAGAGCTTGGGTGCTGGGGAGGGGGGCAATTTACAGGGAGGGAGAGGGAAGTGGAGAAATGGGGCAGATGGGAGAACAATTGGGCATGTTTGAATGGGCCAAATGGGACAGAGATAAAGGACGATATATGCACAGCCTTGGAACTGCAGGGTTTGAGTCATGGTTGGAATGGCGGGGGCGGGGGGTCGTGTTAAGATGCTTGCCTGTTTTTTGCATCTTGGTTTTCCTTGCATTATAATATAGAGTAGACACTGGATGGGAAGAGAAAGGAATAGTCAGAAACATCATACTAGAAGGCTTGTAAGTCCGTCTTCTGCCTATAACTGATTGGAATACCTAAAATGGGCCTACAGCGTACCCAGTGAACGAGGCTTCCTGCGGAGCCTTTGCAATACATAAAACTATAGGTAGAAACCAGAACCACATCCAGATCACCAGAGATGAGAAATCTCCACTTGAAAGCACGAGCTGACCAGTCTGGAGCTGCAAGAAGAACAAAATATACTTCTCAAATGAAAAACCTACAGGAAAAATATGAAACAATGGAGGCAGATGGACTGTTACTACAGGAACAAACAGGTCGCTTCCCTAGGAGACATTGGGGCAGGTGGTCAGAGTCCTCTCAACGAGTCCACCTTCCAAGACTGAGACTTGGTGGAAATGCATGCTCTGATTGGTGACCACACACATCACCGATGGGGAAAAGTGGGGTAAAGGCAGCAATGAAGTGGCGAGCTAAGCCTTACAATATTCAGTGGGCTTCTGTGGACTCTGTTGGGGACCTGGTTGGCAAGCAGTGTGAGGAGACCTGGGGACTCCTGGGCCCAGAGACAGTGGTGTGGCCACGGAGGACTCAAGTGGAGAATGGAGCTGCCAGCTGATGGGAAGAGAAGGCACGTGCACAAGAACACCCACACTTGAAGATGGTACCCACGTGACCTGGACCGGATGACTGGATGATCAGAGCTCAACCAGGAGAAGAAAGAAGATGGGGAAAAAAAAATTGAGCTGATACAATCTGATGAACTTGACCTATACCTACGAATGCAGTGACTCAAAAGAGGCAACAAATCCTTACAGCAAGACACATTCCCACCCCCTCCAAACACAGAGTAGACAGAGATGGGCAACTTGGACATTGGATACTCAAATGGGAAAGGGGTGGACTACAAAGGCAAGAAGTGACTGGCTTACAAGCTTTCAAGAGGGAACCTAGAGCTAGGGGGCATGGTGGAAGGCAGAATCACCAGTGATTACTATCCAATCTGTCTAGGGGGAGCTGATGAAATGAAATACAGATGGGTAACTCATGATACTGTAGTGAATAATGGTTATCAAGACTGATGGTGAGGGTTGGAAATACAAAGGTAGACATTTTGTAGCAAGGAATGGAGTGATTATTTCTCCAGTCTAAGAGCGGAGGTCTCTGGGACCATCAATGGAGAAGAGCCTAGAGCAGGATCCTACCCAGAGAAGCAGGGATGCCTGAGATGGAGACAGAGACAATGACGTGGAGTGATGAAGTGACTGGGGACTTTGGATCCAGAGAGGGAGAGGAACTGTGGGCTGAAGACTGGGGGGAGGGGGGGCAGGGGGAAGTGTAGAGGACAGGTTTCTAGGATATACCTTTGGTCAGAAGATGATGCATGGAGGGGACTGGAACCATGGCAATGAAATGATATACAATGGAATGATTGTAAAACTAAAGTTCTCTCTCATGTAAACTATCATATAATTCACAATAAAACATTAAAAAAAAAATGTTGAAGAGCAAAGATGTCAGCTTGAAGATTAAGGTGTGCCTGACCCATCCATGGTATTTTCAATAACCTCATATGCATTTGAAAGCTGTACAGTGAATATGGAAGACCATAGAAGAATTGATGCTTTTGAGTCATGGTGGAGGAGAATATTGAAAGTGCCATGGGCTGCCAAAAGAACCAATAAATCCATTTTGGAAGAAGTGCAGCCAGAGTGCTCCTTGGAAGCTAAGATGGCCAAACTTCATCTCTCATACTTTGGACATCTTGTCAGGAGGGGCCAGTAGCTGTAGAAGTATATCATGTTTGGTAAGGTGGAGGGTCAGAGAAAAAGATGAAGACCCCAATGAGATGGATTGGCCAAGTGGCAGAATCAGTGGACTCAAGTGTGGCAACAGTACTGAGGTTAGCCAAAATTGGGTAGGGTTTCGTTCTGCTGTGCCTAAGGTCACTATGGGTCGGTGGTCACCCAATGGCACCTAAAAACTACAACAGAGAGATGAAGAAGTTTACCACAAAAATGACTGAAATTATACCTAAGATCACATTTTAATTCCTGAGATGCACATTTAAAATGAACTTCTTTGAAGTTATAAAATTGGTTACCATTTGATGTAAACTACGAGTCTAACCTTTACAATATTATATTTAGTAATTAGAATTGATTTGGAAGATCAGCACAATTAGTTGAAATTAGATGAAGTGGAATCTGAGGCTCAAAAAGGCACAGTGAGTTGCCAAAGGAATTCAGTTTCTAAGCCAAGATCCAGTTGGAAGTGAGTCATTAGATGCCACATTCCTTCTATTTTTGGTGGCTGCTTTTCCATGTTAAAGATAACTACACCATTTTCTAACAGACATTAGATGCCTCTGACACAACAACTCTATTCTTTTTTCCCTATTCATGGTATTAATCAACAAGTATCAATCATTATAAGTCTTGAAGATTAAAGAGGATAAAAAAAATGAATAAAACATAAAACAAAAAGATATTGGGGAAAGTCTACCATGAAACAACAAAAGGAAATATTACCTCAGACACATCAAATCTCTTTTGGCCATTCTTAGGTTTTAAGAAATGTATATTTAACTAGGTCCTAGGTAGACAGGATCCATAAAGTCTCAATCATAACCAGAAAATTAAAATATTTTATGATTTTTAATGGGAGTTATGTCTTCCCATGAACTGGTATAGTTTCATCCTCTGTTAAGTGTATTCTATTCTGTAGTAATCAAGGTTTCTCATCAGTAAACCTTGTAGGTGATTTAACCCATTTGAGGAGGTAGAGGTGTGTGATGGAGTTGTTCAGATTCTAGCTAATCTATAGGCTTTCCAAGCTGTAGATGTTATTGAAAGTAGAAAGCCTCATCTTTCTCTCATAGAGTGGCTGATATATTCAAATTGCTGACCTTACAGTTAGCAGCCCAATCCTTAAGCCCACTGCAATACCAGTATTCCTTAACTCCCTGGTAAAATACATCAAATTCAACTGTTAATTGGAAATTTTCCTGAGAGGCCCAAATTGCT
Source organism: Chrysochloris asiatica (assembly GCF_000296735.1). NCBI lineage: Eukaryota > Metazoa > Chordata > Mammalia > Afrosoricida > Chrysochloridae > Chrysochloris > Chrysochloris asiatica. Next base: position 669,777 of record NW_006409011.1, on the reverse strand, counting down.
CCCTCAGAAATTATGCCAATATTTCTAAAGGTCATATGCATATACATGTAGTAGAACACAGAAGACGTACAAAAATGACAACACATGGAAACACTCAAGTCTTCATAAGACTGTCACAAGTGAAAGGCAAGAACTCCTGTTAGCCAAAAACATGACCCTTGTTTATCCTAAGAAAAATAAGATAAAACCTAATGTACTCATCATAATTTGGTAAATTGATTATTTTACATCAGTAGGCAACAACAGTAGAGTCAAATATTGCTGGGACAGCATACGCAGACCCTGGGTTGATCAGTGGCAGTCCCATTAAACCACCTCTGAATATAATGTTTAACCCAGATGCTCTCCTTCCTCTTGAAAGTATATAGGAATAAGATAATTAAGAACAATGTAGCATGTTAGGTATAGATAAATGAAGCCCGGTGCCTGAGATCTTGCTCACAAACAAAAAGTTTGCAAAGTGTACAGAGACAGCTTGGCTCCTTTCAGGAACCTTGCTTTATGTTA
>NW_006409011.1:668155-669000 GCF_000296735.1 Chrysochloris asiatica | reverse complement strand
GTGATAAATTCCTCCCTAAAAAAGAGAATAAAAGGCTGAGGTAAAGTGAATTCTGCATGCAATGCTGTGCAATGCTGGGCAATGAATCTAGGCAAAATGTTTGCGGATCTGTCTACCTGCCAGCTTGCATCATATCTGTGTGTCTGTCTTTTTTGTATATATTTCATGTCTCTCTTTCTCTATCACTTTCGCCGCCAGATCTCCCTTCTTCATGACACCCACATTTCCTTGTCGAGGCGGGACCCCGACATAGGACATCGACAAAATATAACAGCAATTATGAGGATAGTGTAGGACAGGGCAGTCTCTTTCTGTTGTGTATAGGGTCACTATGAATCCAAATTGTCTCAATGGTTCCTAACTACAACAGAGCACCAATAGAGTCAGAGTAACTGGAACTATGATATCACCAATTTAATCCTCAATTATATGTTCTTGATGAAATTTACAATGTATCTGTTTTTCCTGAGCATGCTTCTATTTTTATTTGTTTCAGTTTTCATTGTGAACTGAATGATAGTTTACATGGGACAACATTTGCTTTACACCATTTCATTGCAATGATTATAATCTTCTCCATGTATCATCATTCAGCAGTATTTGTTTCCATTCCTTTTTGTTTGTTTGTTTTTTTGGTGAGGGTATATACAAAAATTTAAACAACCAAAGAGTACAGTCTGCAAGCATGCCTCCTAGCCACCAGCACCCAGACCCTCTCTTTCCATGAGTCCAGAGACCTCAGCTGCTCCCTCTCTCCATGTTCTCATCTCTTCCACCATCTCTGGTGTTGCTGCTTCTCTGAATAAGGTCCCACATTCTGCTTGTGCTCTTCTCCCTTGATGGTC
>NW_006409011.1:659349-666704 GCF_000296735.1 Chrysochloris asiatica | reverse complement strand
TTGGCCCAGGATCGAGCATTGTTTCGTTCTGCTGTGCATGGGGTCGCTATGAGTCGGTTCCGACTCGATGGCACCTGACAACAACAACATAGAATCATAAGAATCTTATCCCCATCTCTTTTAACCAGACCTGTCTAGACAAAATGAAAACTATTAAGTGGGGTCTCTACTTTCCTCACTGAGCATGTTTCTTAATGTTCCAATTGTAGACACTTCACAAATACCTTTATTTATTTGTAGAATTTAAAGTCAATATTCAATAAAGAAAAGTGAAAACTCCATAAAAAGTGTTCAATAACAGAAGTAGGTTAAATAGTTAGACAAGGACCAAAAGACCTAGTAATGTGGAGATAATAATGAAGCCTCAGCTCACTAAAGTGGCTCTATCTTGCAAGTAAGAAGACCATAAAAAAAGTTTGATTCTGAAACTGGCTAAGGGAACTCTCTTTTTCTTTTTTTAATAACTTTTATTTGAGTTTTTTTTGTGTAGATTGAGTGAAAGTTTGCAGGGCATATCATCAGTTTTACATTCAACAAATCATACTCCTTGTTTATTACAATGAATATAATCCCCTCCATGTACCATCATTTAACAGTATTTCTATCTAACCACTTTAGCTTTTCAAAAAACAAACAAACAAAAAAACTTTTCAGGCATATATAATAATTTACACCTCCAATGGACACATTCTGCAAGTCTGCCTCCTGGCCACCAGCTCTTAGTACCTCTCTTCTTAGTCCATGAATCTAGAGTCCTCAGTCACTCCCCCTCTCCATGTCCCCATCTCTGCCTCCATCTCTGGCAGTGCTGCTTCTCTGGATAGGGTCCCACATTCTGCTTGTGTGCTTCTCTCTTGATGGTCCTAGGGTTCTCTGTTTCTGGACTGTAAGATTAACCACTCTCCTGTTTCTGTTACAAAGCTTCTACCTTTACAGTTGTGACAGTCACAATGAATCTTTATAACAATTATTCACTATTGTATCTCACTAATCTTATCCCCATCTGTTTTCACCAGACAAGATGACAGCTATTCAGTGGGGATTCTATCTTTCCCCCCACACTCTTAAACTAAACTCCCTCTTGAAACCTTGTAAGCCAGTCATTTTGTGCCTTTATTTCCCCCTCACTTTAGGTAGCCAATGTCTAAATTGCTTGTCCCTATCTACCCTGTGTACAGAGGGGTTAGCATTGAGACTTGATGTGAAGACTCCTTCCTTGTTTATTGGTATTTAGAGTAAATACTGCTCTGAGTATAGGTCAGGTTGATCAAACTGAAGCAATTTACCCTTGTTTCCGTTATCCAAAAAAAAAAAAAAAAACTTTTTTATTTTTTCAATCTTCCTCGAATTATTGATTATTGAGCCATCAAGACTAGGTCAAAGGGTACTGTATGCAAGTTTGGGTGTTCTTGTGCATCTATCTCCCCTCACTTCATATCAGCTGGATGCTTCACTCTCAGCACCAGCCCTCTGTGGTTAAGTCCTTGTCCATGGGCTCAAGTGTCCTCAGGTCTTACCACACTTTGGACCAACCAGCCCTTCCTCTTCTCTCTCTCATGTCCAGGTCAATGGAATTCAATGGACTGGGGTTGAACTCAGCCCATTTCTTCGTTGATGCCTTTCCTCCTCTTCTACTCACCAGTAGATCAATGTGGTTGCCAGCAAGATTACATGCTTGTTTGTATATTTCCTTTGAGTTTCAGTCGTAGAGGGAAGTTTTTCCTGAAGGCACTTGATTGCTAGTCTTGATGTCGTCCTGGTGAACAGATTGCTTATTCTTGTAGTAGCCAGTCATGCTGACATTTTTGTTTTGGGTTTTTCCTTGGGATCTTTCTTTGAAGATGTATTTTTTGTCACTGTAGCTATTCCAGTCTGCTTGTCCTTTCTAGTGGGAATGTCCCACCTCATAAGTTTCTGCATGGGACTCAGGATTCCACCTAAGGTCCTATACTCTGTAAAGGCTTTGCACGAAGCCTATTTCACTGAGCAAGTTGTAGAATCCGTTTTAGGTATTTTAATCTGTTATAGGCTTACAAGTTTTCTCTAATTATGTTTACCAACATTCCTTTCTATCCCACTCAAGTGTCTATTTTACAATAGTAGGCAAGGGAAACTAATATTCATAAGGCAGTCAAGGAGTTTAGTATTATTTACCCTCTTCAAGTTATACCTAGATCCTGTATCTCAGACCGCTGTTGTTCCAAGTTTTAGTATGCATAGCTGTTTACCTCTGTTCCACTAGGCCATTCAAACCTGTCTCAGTGTTCCCCTATCTATCTTGTTCTTCCAACTCTTCCCCCCTTCTTGTATTGCCCTAGCCAACATCCAAACTAAACCCCCCACCCCAACCCCATTGGGGTTACCTTATATTCCATTAGTTCTTCCCTCCATTTAAGACAGTTTATTGTATCCTGTAATCTACCTGACCTTCCCACCACCTGGATCTCTGTTCCTCTGTGCTTACATTCTTTCACATTATTATTGTTTTGATCATAGACTAACCTCCCAGATCCTCTGTTCTTATCATTTTATTCTGTTCTTGACTCTTCCATTTGTTGATTCAGTTCAGGGTAATGCTGACACGTACATCATTCTGTAGTTGTTGTCTGTTCTTGTTGGTTCTCAGTCCACAGACTGTTTCTGATAGCAGGGTTGGCTTTGGCAAAATCCCTTAGCTTCTGTTTATCCTGGAATGTTTTGATTACACCATCAAATTTGATTGACAGCTTTGCTGGGTAGAGGATTCTTGGGTGACAGTTTTTTTTTTTTTCTTTCAAGGTTTTATATATGTCTCCCCATTGCCTTCTTGCCTGCATGGTGTCTGTTGAGAAATCCGAGCTTAATCTGATTTGCTTGCCTTTATGTGTTACACTCCTCTTTTCCCTAGCTGCTTTCAAGATCCTGTCCTTATCTTTGATTTTGGAGAGCTTGATTATTATATGTCTTGGTGACTGTCTTTTAGGGTCCACCCATCCTGGGGTTTGTGGAGCTTCTTGAATGCTTTCTTTCACTTTTCAGGATGTTAGGAAAATTTTCTTCCTGAAGCTCTTCAACTATCTCCTCTGTGGACTTGTGTGATTGTTCCTATTTTGGAATTCTTTATAATGTTTTTCCTCTTTATGTTGTCTAACATGAATCTAGGCCTTCTTCAGATTTGTTTTATCTTTTTTGTGTGTTTGTTCTTATGTTTTGGTAGTGTTGAGGGATTTATCTTCTAGCTTACTAGTTCTTGTTTCTATCTCTTCAATTCTGCTCCTTTGCCCTTTCTGTATTGTCCATTTCTGATATTCTATTATTAATCGTTTGGACCTCTTTCTGTAGGTTTTGAATTGGTTCCAATACTGTATCTATCTTATTTGGTTTTTCCCATAGTGCTTTCCTGACTTCTACCTTATTTTTCTCAACTCCATTATATAGTGTTTTGATATATTTTATAATCATTTTTTGGAATTCCTTCTTAGGCATTTGCAAAGCCTGCCCATCTTCCAGTATGGAGTGTAGGTCTACTTCCAGCTCATTTGCCTCAGTCACTTTATCTTATTTCTAGACATGTGAAGATATGGTCATCTACTTCTGTTTTTTGGGAATATTCAGGAGTTATCTCTGGCCTTAATACTTACATGGGTGTGTATTTTGGTATTTTTTGGTATGCTTTCTGATTGCCTCCTGGTAGATGTGATCAGGAAATGGGCTTCTTCTTCTTGAGAAATTTCAAAATGCCACTGTTGGTCATTTTGACGTAACTTAGGTTTTAATTTTTGGCCTATTTCCTTTTTGTCTGCTTGTCCAGCTCCACAATCCCCGTTCAGGCTTTTTTTCTAGTTATAAACAGTTCAGGGCCAGCTGTGGCCATTTGGTGTTAAGTGGAAACTCTTTAAATTTCGAGGAGAGCTGTGTGCATGCCTAGTAGAACCCTCCAAGGCTGGGTCTGGTGTGTCCACTAGCTCAGGCACCCCCCGTTTAGTCACCATAATAGAGGTGCACAGACAGCAAGGGACAAATGAACAAATACCAAAAGAAAAGAATTTCTACACCTTTAACTCCGTGGTTTTGTCAAGCATCTGTGGCTGCTCTGAACCTTCTCAGCTTGGTTTCACCCAAGATGCGGCATCTGGGCGTCTTAAATTAGAAAGCAACAGATTTCTTGCTTCTGCTACAAATTCCCCAAGGTGTAAGCCTTCCAACCTTCTAAATATTCCTTTATATGTGGTTCAGAGTTCTGGGACCATGCCCTGAGACTGCTTAGTCCTGTATTCTATGTTCTTGCTGACAGAACTTTTTACTGCACTTCCACCTGATCAGCCATCTTGTTTGTTCTCGGGAACTATCTTTTGCATATAAACAGATCATTAGTATTAATGCTTGTTTATACTTCCTTATAGATAAATTGATTCCTGCTTTGGCAATGTGCATTAATGTGCTGTATTGCAAAGCTGGTTTGAACCACAAGGTCAGCAGTTCAAGATCACCAGACACTCATCAGAAACCCTATACATTGTCACTATGTATTGGAACTGACTTGAGGGCACTTAGCAAAAATGCATAGATAAATAAGGTTCTCTGATGGTGCTATTGGGTAAACGCTGAACTACTAACCACAAGGTTGACAGTTTAATCCTACCAGCCACTCCAGTGGAGAAAATGAGTTTGTCATCTCCTGTGAAGATTAATGAACTCAGAAATCTTACGCAGTATCACTCTGAATTAGAATTGACTTTGTGGAATTAGGTTTAGTAGGTATAGAGGAATCAGTAATTAACTTCCTTAGGAAACTCTTAGGAAACTCCTGATATTAACACTAGATTATCTCTTGCACAATACCTCTTGAAAGTGTTGAAGAACAAAGATGTCAGTTTGCGGACTAAGGTGCACCTGAAACAGTGCTCAGCTTTTGTATGCATCAATAACCCCTTATGCATGTGAAAGTTGAACAGTGAGTAAGGGAGACCATAGAATAATGGATGCATTCACGTTATTGGTGCCAGAGGAGAATATTGAAATTATCATTGCACACCAAAATAACAAATACATGGGGGTTGGAAGAAACACAGCCAGAGTGCTCCTTGGAAAACAGGATGTCCAGACATCATCTTTCATACTAAGACAGATTGTCACTGGAGAAGGTTTTCATGGGAGCAGTCACTGGAGAAGGATATCATGTTTGGTAAAGTAGAGTGTTGGAGAAAAAGAGGACAACCCACAACAAGATTGATTGGCACAGTGGTAATATCAATGGGCTCAAACATAGCAACGATTGTGAGGTTGGCCCAGGTTTGACCAGTGTTTCGTTCGGTTGTGCATAAGGCACCTAAAAACAACAATCTGAGATTACCTAAATTTATCACTCAAAATCAACAGTATGTCAGCATGAATTGAGATGAACAGAGCAACAAAGAATTTCCTGAAATTCCTCAGATTCCTACCCCATGCTCAAGATTCCCATAAGTTCTTTATCCAAAGGGAGCTAGCATTAAGAGGGCATGAAGTCCCTCTATCTCCTGCACATTGGTCTGCCTTAAATCTTGCTTGCTTTACCACACTAATGTTTGAAATACTTGACTTTCTTCATTGTAGATAGTAGTGATCTGCCATTTTGTCATAATAATAACCTCAGAAAGAAGCTACCACACCAACAACTAAGAAAACAGATACAGGAAAAATGATGAACCTCTTAGGTGTGGTGAGTTTTACTAATTATAGTTAGAGGAACCTAGCAATGAATTCAAGTGGAAAACCAGAAAAGAATATTAGAGATCTTCCCTTCTTTGAACCCAGCATCATAAATAATAAAAGAATAATTTGGACAAGGGAGAAAACAGATTATCAAAAAGCATCCATGACCAACTTTATGTTCTACAAAACAGAGGCAGTGGTGTATCATTGGTAGAATTATTCTCTTCTATGTGGAAGACCAAGGAGTCCTGGTAGTGTAGTGGATTATGAGCAGTCCATTCCAGCAAAACTCATGAAGAAATACACCTGAGTAAGGCATCCTATGTAGGAAATGTCTTTTCTCTGTGTCTGGATGTGCACCAGCATCTTTGGGACGGTGGTGGTGATTGAATAGATATCAACAAAGGACAGATTGGACAGAAGGAATTACATGGGAATGTGGAGAAAGGGGTCAAAGCTGATAGCCAGGGTGATGAACAGGGTCCCAAGCTCAGTGACCAAATACATTCACAGGAAGAGTCCAAAGAGGACTGGCTGAAGTTCAGGTTCTTCTGAGAGGCATAGTAGGAGGAATTCTGGAAATTTTGTTTGTTTTGCTGACTCCAAAAACTTGTCCGTAGGTTGGAAAAGAGGGTAAAAGCAACGTTTAATGAACACATACTGTCAACCTTACAACACCATATGTATTTTGTTATTGAGTCCTTCCAATGAAAATAACTCTCTCACTCACATGCTCCATTTACATTTTGTGTTCATAAGTATTCAGATTCTTATTTATCAGAAATATCTCTTTTTAGCTTCAATTTACTAGTTCTAGTTCTCCTATTTGAATCTATGCACATCATCCAATTTGTTCTTTGATATAACTCTACCAGAGTAATTGGAATTATTTCACATTAACTTCAAAGTATGTCCTTTGTCTGATAATGTCCATATCTCCTTCATTCTGGTTAGTTGTTGTTGTTGTTAATTGCTATAAAATCGGTTATTACTCATAGTAACACTGTATAGTGTTTCAGAGGAATAGCTTGTAGGTTTGAACTGTTGACCTTGGGGTTTGTAGTTCATTGCTTATCCTACGTGCGACATGAGATCTCCATTCTAGTATTGCTGTGTTAATTATTGAAGGTCATCTGATTTGAAAGTTCCTGTGTTAAAGTGGACTGATCAGGGCTTAATGGCAGGTTAGGGTGATATGTGGTGCAAAGCTCTGCCTGCAACAACAGAAAATACTGGATGAAGCAAGTTCAGGGGTTGGTCCCAGAACTCAGAACTACATATAAAGGAATGAATATGTAGAAAATGTGAAGATATACAACCAGTGAATTTGTCTTCATTGTCGTCAGGTGCCATGGAGTCAGAACCAACTCATAGTGACCCCATGCACAGCAGAATGAAACAATGTCCCCTCATAAGCCAACCTCACTACCACTGCCACACTTTAGGCCATCAATGATGCCACTTGGCCAATCCATATAGTTGCAGGTCTTCTTCTTTTTCTCTTTACCCAGCATGACATCCTTCTCTAGCGACTGTTCCCTCCAGACAATATGTACAAAGTAAGAAAGACGAAGCTTAGCCATCTTGGCCTCCAAGGAGCACTCTGGCTGCACTTCTTCCAAAACAGATCTATTGGCACTTTTGGCAGCCCATGGCACTTTTAGTATTCTCCTCCAACACCA
>NW_006409011.1:647388-649241 GCF_000296735.1 Chrysochloris asiatica | reverse complement strand
GGGTGGGGAGGGGGGAAGTTCATGGAAATTTTTCATTATTTTTAAATTCTATTTTTCCATGAACATTTTAATTCCCCTCATAGCATCACATTCCACATTCTCAGTTTAGAAATTCTAATTCTATCTAAATTACATCATCAACTCAGTGAATTTATTAGTATCAAAGTCCCTCACTGATTCTTTACTTAGAAAAATATTCAGATTTTCATATTGTTGGAAAGTATTGTCAAGTCAGTACTCATTCAATACAATCCTGTATAGGATTTCTGAGAATCAACTGGTAAATTTACCAGACAGAAGTTATACTATAGATGCAATTCTTCCTCAGAAGAAACGACCTGACCCTTACAGGACATTAACTTTTCTCCTCCCTCATCCATTATTTTAACAAGCCAACAGAGACTTGGACAGCATAGATCAGAAGTCTAATTATGAGCTGTGGACTTTGTCTTCTCAAAATTATTTGACTATAAATTGATAGCCTACTACTCTAGACCTTCAGAGTGTCCATCCTCACCTATCAGGCTACATATCTATGTCTCTTCACCTCAGATTCATTATCCACATCAGATAGCTAATGCCTGAGTCTGTCTTCCTGTCAGTTCTGAGGAAGTTGTCTCAGCCCTCATCACCCAACAGACAGAGGAGGAACAATGGATTCACACTCCTTGGCCATGCCCCAGTGGAGACACAGTGCAACCCAGTGAGTGCTGCGGGAGACAGGAATAGAGGAGGGATTGCCATGAGCATTGATTTCTCATCATCAGGATGAACAGCTCAGTTGGGATAATAAGAAAGGAAACCAGAATGGAAGGATTTTGCTAATAGCCTTATGAAGTTTATATTCTTTATATTGTGTTTATCTGAGGACTTTAATTCAGGAGTTCTGTTCTTCTCTGTCACCGTGTCTAGTTTCCAAAGGCATTGTTCTCACAAGAGCAGAAAATGAGTATCTGTTGTTGTTGTTAAGTACCATTGAGTCAGATTTTATTCATAATGGCCCTGTACAAGGTTTTCAAGGTGGTTTTGAACCACCAACCTTGCAGTTAGCAGTATAGGGATTATCCTTCAACACTATCTCTGGGTTTCAAACTGTCCCCTTTTGTATTAAGTGTGGTTGAGTTGGTTCCAACTCATAGTGACCCTGTATAGGGTTTCCAAGTAATGACTGTGGAGCTTGAACTGCTGACATTGCAATTCATAGTGACCTTACAGTTCAGTGCATTAGCCCACAGCACCACACCAGAACTCCAAAAAAGCCTACATCTCCTGATATTCCAAGGCGGTCTCCCATCCAAGTATTAACCAGTCCTTAACTTGCTTATTTTTCAATATTACACAAGATAGGACTCACGCAAAATGGTATGTCCCCTAAATGGTTATGAAGGTAAGGAGGATAAAAATGATGACGATGGCAATAACTGAATGTCACCAAACATTATTGAGGACTTCCTGATAGCAGGTTTTGATTTATATGATATGATATAGTGTGTGTTTTGTTTTGTTTTTTTCTTTTCTTTCATTTCATCTACACAATCAGCTCCACACAATAGGTAGAGAATTAATTATTATTTTTTAGGTGAGAAATCAGCAGGGCAATTTAAATATTTTAATCAAATTTTGGTATATAAAGGGATGAAACCTGGTCTGAATCTGAGCAATGAGATTCCATTCATAGGTCATTGTAATGTGTTGTGGATCACACTATTCTTATCCTTGGGATTTTACTCGCTGATATTTGGATCCTCCATTGAAACCTGTTCAACATGACAGCAACATACAAGCCTCCACTAAGGCACAGGATGTGGTTGTGCATTGGCTAGGACTTGATTGATAACAGTCTTTCATGAAAA
>NW_006409011.1:645717-647288 GCF_000296735.1 Chrysochloris asiatica | reverse complement strand
AAGTACAATTAAGTGTTCTGAAATACTCATACTTTTCAATGTTGCCCATAGTTTGTCATGATCCACACAATTGAAAGCCTTCGTGTAGTCAATAAAGCATAGGTGAACATCCTTCTGATATTCTCTGGTTTCAGCCAAGATCCATCAGATATGAGCATAAACTGCCACCCAAGAATCCTCTACCCAGCAAAGCTGTCAATCAAATATGATGGTATAATCAAAACATTGCAGGATAAATAGAAGCCAAGGGATTTTGCCAAAGCCAATCCTGCTATCAGAAACATCCTAAAGGAAGTTCTGTGGACTGAGAACCAACAAGAACAGACAACAACTACAGAGTGACATATGTGGCAGCATCACCCTGAACTCAATCAACAAATGGAAGAGTCAAGAACAGAATAAAATGATAAGAACAGAGGATCTGGGAGGTTAGTCTATGGTCAAAAGAATTACAGTGTGAAAAAGGTAAACACAGAGGAACAGAGATCCAGGTGGTGGGGAGGTCATAGATTATAGGATAAAATAGATTTTCTTAAATGGAGGGTAGAACTAATGGAATATAAGGTAACCACAATGGGGATGGCGGGTTAGTTCGGGTGTTGGGGAGGGGAATACAAGAAGGGGGGATGAGGTGGAAGAACAAGATAGATAGGGGAACACTGAGACAGGTTTGAATGGCCTAGTGGGACAGAGGTAAATAGTAGTGCATACTCAACCTTGGAACAACAGGGCTCTGAGATACAGGGATCTAGATATAGTTTAAAGAGTGCAAATACTACTAAAATCCTTGACTGCCTTATGAATATTAGTTTCCCTTGCCTACTATTGTAAAATAGACACAACTAGGATAGAAAGGAATGTTGGGAAACATGATTCAAGAAAATTTGCAAGCCTGTCTTCAGCCTATAACTGATTGGAATACCTAAAATGGGTTCTACAACTTGCTCAGTGAAATAGGCTTTGTGCAAAGCCTTTACAACCTTAGGTGGAATCCTGAGTCCTATGCAGAAACTTATGAGGTGGGACATTCCCACTAGAAAGGACAAGCCGACTGGAATAGCTACAGTAACGAAAGACACATCTTCAAAGAAAGATCCTCAGAAAAAAACCAAAACAAAAATGTCAGCATGACTGGCTACTACAAGAATAAGCAATCTGTTCACCAGGACGACATCAAGGCTAGCAATCAAGTGCCTTCAGGAAAAACTTCCCTCTAAGACTGAAACTCAAAGGAAATATACAAACAAGCATGTAATCTTGCTGGCAACCACATTGATCTACTGGTGAGTGGAAGAGGCAGAAAGGCATCAATGAAGAAATTGGCTGAGTTCAACCCCAGTCCATTGAATTCCATTGACCTGGATATGAGAGAGAGAAAAGGAAGGGCTGGTTGGTCCAAAGTGTGGTGAGACCTGAGGACACTTGAGCCCATGGACAAGGACTTAACCACAGAGGGCTAGAGCTGAGAGAAGTATATAGCTGATATGAAGTGAGGGGAGATGCACAAGAACACCCAAACTTGCATACAGTACCTTTTTGACCTAGCCTTGATGGCTCGATAATCAGAACTC
>NW_006409011.1:632099-636657 GCF_000296735.1 Chrysochloris asiatica | reverse complement strand
ATGATACTATTGTTTTCCACTTAATTTTACTGACATATAATGTAATATAACTAATAATTAGGTTGTTGTTAGGTGCTGTTGAGTCTTTCTGACTCATATTGACCCAATTTAGTATTTCCAAATGGCAGTTGGTCACCTTGAACCACTGACCTTGCACTTCAAACTGACCTTGCAGTCCAGCACATTAACATACAACACCACACCAGGACACCAATTGGTTAGGTAGATTTAATAAAAGAGTGAGACAGAAAAAGAAAGAGAATAAAAATCTTACAGTGTGGATGGATCCATATGTAAAACTTTAATTCATTCATATTCAGGTTTCTTGAGTTAGGTTAAGCTTTCACCTCTCTGTCGTATATTTGAAAACAAAGTGATTCAATCTTTTGTGTTATTATAATTCATAAATAAAACAGATATCTTAATATGATTCAAACTCTGCTTAGAAAATCATGACTAGATGTTTATTCATTGCTAAACCTATAATGGATGAAGATGTGGGATCACAATCTTGTTCTAATAGGCTCTGTCTCCTATGAGTAGTTTTCTGTTCACACTTGCTTTGGATCAAAATGAGCAAAGAACAAAAAGCATCAATATTTCCTCTTGTTATCTGATGAGTACAATTAACTGAATGAACCTATACTTTACAAGAGTCTTTTTGACATGAATATTGTGGATCATTGAGTTTTCTGTGACTGGGTATTCCTTATACAACCCACTTTGGGAATCTGAGATATAGAAATATTGTTCCCTATAAAATGGAAATTTCATGTGACACTATCATAAAATGACTCTTATGAGCTGTACTTCAGGAATATAAGGTGATTCTATACTTTATGGTACAACAATTATACATTTGACTGCTAACCAAAGGGTCAATTGTTTGAACTTACCAACCACTCCATAGGAGAAACATGTGGCCATCTGCTTCCCTAAAGATTACAGCCTTGGGAACCTAATGGGGCAGTTCTACTCTGCCCTTAAAAGTCCTTATAAGTCAGAATGGACTCAATTGCAAAGGTTAGTACCTTGCTTTCTATTGGGAAAACAAATGTTGACAGTTAATAATAAAATTGAATGCACATTGGTTTTCACATCTTCAACAACTATTCTTAATTCATATATCTTATAAAAATTCTTACTCTCACAAAAGGTGAGAGGCACAAAATATTTCACAGGATTGTCTAACTTAGAAATTGAAAAATAAAACATTCAAATTCAAAGTATGAAATATTTCTAGGTATTATTTGGACTCCTGATATGGTATTGTAGTATCAGAGCTGGACTGCAACCTATTAGGTTGGGATTTCAGAAACACCATGGGCTCCTCAGTAACCTTATAAGGCTAATATGAGTAGGAACCAACACAAAAGCACTGAACAGCAACATATATTTTTTGGAGTGCTGGTGTAGTGCCTTTGGTTAAGCACTGGACTATTAGTCACAAGGTGGGAGGTTCAAACCCACAGTTGCTCCTCAGAAAACCTATCTAGAGCCTCTTGTGTTGGAACCAACTCTACTGAGTTTAAGAACAACACCAAAACTGTATTACTTCAACTCGATTTTAACCAGGGAAACTTTAAACACAATTAAGCAGTAAATTATTGCCAGGTAGCTGTCTCTCAAAATTTCTTGGCATAGATGAGAGAGTTCCTCCAGTGCTTCATCAGTGTGTTGAAATATTCTAAATTGTTTTACATCAATTCCTGGAACTTTGTTTTTCAGCAAATACCTTCAGTGCAGCTTAGGCTTCTTCCTTTAGTACCATTTGTTCTTGATCATAGGCTCCCTCTAGAAATGGTTAAACATTGACCGTATCTTTTTGATACTTACTCTCTGTACACCTTCCATTTTCTTTTCATGTTTTCTGTATCATTTGATATTTTGTCCGTGGAAGCCTTCAATATTGGAGTTCAAAGGTTGGATTTTTTCTTCAGTTCTTTCCACTTGAGAAATGCTGATTGTGCTCTTCTCTTTTTGTTTCCTAATTTAAGGTCTTTGCACATTTCATTATGATTCTTGACTTTATCTTCTCAAGCTGCCCTTTGACATTTTCTATTCAGCTCTATTACTTCCTCATTTCTCCCATTAATTTTAGCATCTCAATGCTAGAGAATAAGTTTCAGAGTCTTGTTTGGCATCTATTTTGTCTTTTCTTTCTTTCCTGTATTTTTAATAATGACCTTTTGTTTACTTCCTGTACAATATTCTTGATGTCATCCCACAACTTTTCTGGTCTTCAGCAATTTCTATTTAATGCAACAAATCTATTCTTGAGTTGCCTTTTAATTTAGGTGGATTATGTTCAAGATCATAATTTGACTCTCATGGATATGTTTTAATTTTCCTCAGTTTCAACCTGAACTTCCATATGAGCCATTGATAGTTTATTTCACAGTCTGCTCCTGTCCATGTTTTGGCTGGTGATATGGAGCTTTTCCACCATCTGGTTCCGTAGATATTCTCAATTTGTTCCTGAAAATTCCATCTGGGGAGATCAATGTGTATAATCATCTTTTATGGGGTTTTTTGTTTGTTTGTTTGTTTTGTTTTTAAGTTTTCATTGTGAATTATGTGTTAGTTTACATAGGAGAACATTATCTTGACATTCATCCTATTGTATTTTGTTTCATTGCAATGCTTTCAATCCCCTCCATGCATCATCAAACAACCAAAGAGTATACCCCTCACACCTGCCCCCTGGCCACCAGCACACAGGCCCTCTCCCTCCTTTATCCAGAGTCCCAAGCCGTTCCTCCCCACATCATCATCTGTGCCTCCATCCCTGGCTTCAATGCTTCCACGGACAGGGTCCCACACTTCACTTTTTGCCCTTGATAGTTCCAAGGATATTTGTTCCTGTACTGCAAAATCAACCAATTCCTTCCTTTTGTTATAAAACGTCTACCTTTACATTTCCAGCACTTGATGTCAGACCTCATAGCAATCAACCCCTATTGAACCACAGGAGTCTTATCCCCATCACCTTTTATCAGCCCTATCCAGACAGGTTGGAAACAAGTCAGTGGAGATTCTACCTTTCCCTGTACCTTCTAGAACTCGGTTCCCTATTGAAAGTTTGTAAGCCATTGAAGCCCCCTCCCTATTTTGGGTTGGTAATGTCTAAGTTCCCCATCTTTGTCAACCCTGTGTACCAACGGGGTGGAAATGATCGTCACTGTAAAGATTTGCTCACTCCTTTGCCATAGTGCATCCACAAACATAGGTCAAGTTCATTTAATTGTAATGGATTACTCTTTTTTTCCTCTTCTTTCTTCCTTTAGTTGTATTCTGATCATCCAGCCATTGAGATGCCAGGTCAAATGGGTATGATCTGCAAGTGAAGGAGTTCTTGTGCATCTCCCTCACTTCATATCAGCTGAATGCTTCAGACTCTACTCTAGTCATCTGAGGCCATGTTCCTGTCCATGGGTCCAGGAGTCCCCAGGTCTCATCATTCTGCTGGCCAGGTTAACAGCAGTCTATTGAATGTGGTTAACAGGAATCTATTGAATGTGGTCTATTCAATCTAGGTTAAAAGGAGTCTATTGAATGTGGTTGGATTTAGCTCACAACTTCACTGCTGTTTTCCCCCACTCCTCCTTACTGGTGACCAATGTGGTCAGGAGCAAGACCACATGCCTGCTCATGTATTCTACTTGAGTCTCAGTCTTGGATGGTGGGACCTAAACAATTGCCTTGATGGCTCCCATGGGAACAACTTGCTTGTTCTTTCAGTAGTCAATCAGACAGCTGTTACTGTTTTTGATTTTTTCCTGCTGTTTTTTCTTTCAAGGTATATCTTCTGTTCTTCTAGCTGCTCCAGTCTGGTCTGCTTGCCCTTTCAAGTGGAAATTTCTCACCTCAGAAGATTCTGGATGGGGATCAGGATCCCACCTATGGTCTTGTACAAGGCAAAGGCTCTGCAGAAATCCTCCTTCACTGGGAAGATCTAGCTTCATTTTAGGTATTCCAATTAGTTATAGGCTGAAAACAGATTTGCAAGCTTTCTATGGTGATGTTTCTAGCTATTCCTTTCTGTCCTCTTCAGGTGTCTATCTTACAATAGAAGGTAAGAGAAACCATAATTCAAAACACAGCCAAGAATCTTCACATCATTTCCTAACTTTTACCCATTCAAACAATGTCTCAATCCTTGTTTCCCAGAAAACTATTGTTCCATGGTCTTGCTTACATCATTATTTAGCTTTGTCCTATTTAGTCCATGTAAATTCGCCTAACTGTTCTCCTATCCAGATTATTCTTCCTTTCCCATTCGCTTTCTAGTGTATGCCCCCAGCACTCAAACTATCCCATGTCTATTCCCTACCCTGTGCTCCACAATCCTGTGTCTAATCCCTACCCTGTGCTCCAATTTACCCTTTCTCCCCTCACCCCAGCACATACACCTCAGAAACCAATGCAATTTCCCCATCCCCTTTTGGTGTGGGTACTTTTTCTTAATATTTTCAATAATGGTCCTATGTAGTATTTCTCCTTTTGTGATTGACTGATTTCACTCAGCACAATGTCCTCAAGGTTCATCCATGTTATG
>NW_006409011.1:629470-630681 GCF_000296735.1 Chrysochloris asiatica | reverse complement strand
GCATCCTTTGTGCAGCTATTTTAAATGGGATTGCTTTCCCATTATCCTTTTCAGCACTGTCATTTTGGTTATAGAGGAATCCAACTGATTTTTGTATGCTTATCTTATATCCTGCCACATTACTGATTATTCCAATGGGGTCTAGTAGCTTTTTTACTGAGTCTTTGGGGTTTTCTATGTATAGGATCATATTGTCTGCAAACTTACTTCCTCTTTGCCAATTTAGATGCCTTTAATTTCCCTGTCTTGCCATAAAGCTCTTGCTAAGACTTTCAGCACAATATTGGATAGGAGTGGTGACAAAGACATCCTTTTCTGGTTCCCAGTCACAGACACATGGCTTTCAGTTTCTCTCCATTGAGAGTAATATAGGCTGTTAGTTTTGTATGTATGCTCTTAATTATGTTGAGGAATTTCCCTATAATTCCTACTTTGATGAGTATTTTAAGCAGGAATGGATGTTGGATTTTGTCAACTGCCTTTTCTGCATCAATCGATAGGATCTTTTGGTTTTTTCTTTTTTTCTTTCTTATTTATATGGTGGTTTATGTTGATCGTTTTTCTAATATTGAACCATCCTTGCATCCCTGATATGAAGCCCACTTGCTCATGATGTATTATGTTTTTGATGTGCTGCTGGATTCTGTTGGCTAGGATTTTGTTGAGAATTTTTGCATCTATATTCATGAGGGATGTTGGTCTATAATTTTCTTTCTTACTCATGTCCTTCCCTGGTTTTGCTTTCTTCATAAAATGTATTAGGAAGTTTTCCATCCTCCTCGACCTTGTGGATCGGTGACAGCTCTTCCCTGAATGTTTGGTAGAACTCACCAGTAAAGCCATCTTGAGCTGGACTTCTTTTGTTTGGGAGTTTTTTGATGACCTGATTCTTTTCTTCTTTTTTTATGGGTCTGCTTAGGTTTTCTACTTCACTGTGTGTAAGTTTAGGTAGGTCGTGTTTTTCGAAAAATGTATCCATTTCTTCTAAGTTTTCAAATTTGTTAGAGTATAACTTTTCATAGTATTTTGTTATTATATTTTAAATGTCTTTTGAGTCTCATGTGCATCACCCATGTGGTTTCTAATGTGTGTTATTTGAGTCTTCTCCCTCTTTTCTTCTGTTACATTTGCCAATGGTCTGTCAATTTTGTTAATCATTTTAAATAACTCGTTTTTTGTCCTGTTGCTTGTTTCTATAGTTTTTCTGTTTT
>NW_006409011.1:607534-609734 GCF_000296735.1 Chrysochloris asiatica | reverse complement strand
AAGAAAAAGGAAAAGAACCACATGATCTTATTGATTGATGCAGAAAAGGCATTTGACAAAATCCAACATCCATTACTGATATAAACACTCAACGAAGAAGGAATTGAAGGGAAATAGCTCAACATAATCTAGAGCATATATGCAAAAACAACAGCCTACATTACTCCTAATGGAGAGAAAGTGAAAGTGTTCCCTCTGTGATTCGGAAAAAGACAAGAATGCCTTTTATCACCACTCTTATTCAAAACTGTTTTGGAAATCTTAGGCAGAGCTATACGGCAAGATAGGGAAATTAAAGGCATCAAATTGGCAAAGAGGAAATAAACTATCTCGAATTGCAGACGACATGATCCTATATATAGAAAACCACAAAGACTCAGTTAAAAAACCTATTAGGTATCATTGGAAGATTCAGTAAAGTGGCAGGGTATAAGATTAATATAAAAAAAAATCAGTTGAATTCCTCTATAGTCTCAATGATAGAGCTGAAAAGTACATTAGGAAAGAAATACAATTTACAATAGCAACCCAAAGGATGAAATCTTTAGGAATAAATATAACCAGAAAAGCAAGAGACCTATACAAAGAAACCTAAAAAACACTACTACAAGAAACCAAAAGAGATTTACAAAAGTGGGAGAATATATCATTTTCCTAGATAGGAAGACTCAACATTGTGAAAATGTCAATACTGTCCAAAGCAATTCACATATGTAAAGTAATCCCAATCCAAATTCCAATGGCATTCTTCAAAGAGATGGAAAAGACAATTACAAACTTTTTATGGAAAGGAAAGAGACCCAGGATAAGAAAAGCACTGCTTAAGAAGAAGAACAAGGTTGAAATCCTCTCACTCCCCAATTTCAAAATTTATTGCGTGGCTATAGTGCTCAAAAAAACCTGGTACTTGTATAAT
Source organism: Chrysochloris asiatica (assembly GCF_000296735.1). Lineage (NCBI taxonomy): Eukaryota > Metazoa > Chordata > Mammalia > Afrosoricida > Chrysochloridae > Chrysochloris > Chrysochloris asiatica. Next base: position 608,818 of record NW_006409011.1, on the reverse strand, counting down.
GAAAGATACATTGATCAATGGAACAGAATTGAGAATCCAGAAATTAATCCATAAACATACACCCAACTGATTTTCAACAAAGTGCCTAGGTACATTGCATAGGGAGGAGATTGTCTCTTTAACAAATAGTGCTGGCAGAAATGGAAAAGATTGAAACAAGCCCTTTACCTCTCACCCTACACTAAAACCAATTCAATGAGCATTAAAGACCTAAATGTGAATCCCAAAATTATGAAAATCATCAATGAAATAATAGGGATAAATGTGAGGACTCTAACACAGGGTATACACAGACTATGAAATATTTTGAAACCTACACAAACAAAAGTGTACAAAATAGATGATTGGGACATACTGAAAATTAAAAATGTATGTGCATCAAAAGACATCACCAAAAGAGTAAAGAGGGAACTCACAGAGTGGGAAACAAATCTTTTGTAATGACACATCAGACAAGGGACTCATTTCACCGATAAAGGGAATTTGTTGTTATTGTTCTTAGGTGCCATCAAATCAGAACTGACTCATAGCGACCCCATGCACAGCAGAATGAAATAAAGTCCGATCCTGGGCCAACCTCATGACTGTTGCCACATTTGAGTCCATCAATGCTGCCACTTGGCCAATCCATCTCGTTGGGGGTCTTCCTTGTTTTCTCTAACCCTCCACCTTACCAAACATGATATCCTTCTCCAGCGACTGTTTCCTAAGGACAATATGTCCAAAGTATGAGAGACGGAGTTTAGCCATCATGCCCTCTAAGCTGCACTTCTTCCAAAACAGATCTATTTGTTCTTTTGGCAGTCCATGGCACTTTTAGTATTCTCCTCCAACATCTTAATTCAAAGGCATCAATTCTTCTACGATCCTCCTTATTCACTGTCCAGCTTTCGCATCCATATGAGGTTATTGAAAATACCTTGGCTTGGGTTGGGCACACTTTAATCCCCAAGCTGACACCTTTGTTCTTCAACACTTTAAAAAGTTCCTGTGCAGCAGATTTGCCCAAAGCAATATGTCATCAGATCTCTTGACTGCTGTTTCTGTTGAGTGTTGGTAGTTGATCCAAGAAGAATGAAGTCCTTGACAACTTCAATCTTTTCTCCGTTGATAAGAATGTTGTTTATTGGTCCAGGGGTGAGGATTTTTGCTTTCTTGACATTGAGATGTAATCCATACTAAAGACTGTGCTCTTTGATCTTCATAAGTAAATGTTTTAAGTCCTCTTCACTTTCAGCAAGCAAGGTTGTATCATCTGCATATTGCAGGTTGTTAATGTGTCTT